>NW_010196223.1:9673-11801 GCF_000695765.1 Mesitornis unicolor
AGAAAATCAGTTACTTTCCTATTAAAGGATCCAGAAAATAGCATTTAAATGGCTGGTCCAACTCCACGGTTGTAACATTAACAATACAGAAACAGAGGGGGAGAAAAAGAAGTAGTTTACCATTATGAGCGCTGTATCGTTAAAGCCCTCTGCAATTCTGGAGGCCACCTTTTCCGCAACCTGGTTTGGACTGCAGCAGAAGGTAAAAGTAACTGTGTTATTTGAACCATGACATTTCAGCCGAAATCAGCAGGCAATATGCTTAAAGAGATGTGAAAATTACACTGCGTGCTTACAAACAGGAACAAGATATCAAACTGATTGAAGTCAGAAGGCCAAGAAAGCCCCAGCTCCCCTATTCAGCACGATCTGGACCTCAGCTACGCTCAGGCAATGGGTTTTTGAACGGCAAAATGCTCACTGCAGGCTACGTGGAATCAGAGTTTTGTGGTTTCCTACCTTCTCCAACCAGACCAAAGACCGCAGCCACCTTTGCCCTTTAAGTCGTTTAAAAAAAGAAACCAAGTTTCCTCCCCAGTCTGCACTGGAACCCACTCACTGCCCAGCTTCTCTACGAAAATCAGATCACAGAATCGCTCGGTTCGAAAAGACCTCTGAGATCATCACGTCCAACCGTTCCTGTCTACCCACTAAACCATATCCTTGTTTCAAAGATGACAATCTCTGCGCGGTGTCAGCGATCTTCAGAAATTAAATTTGAATTTTAAAAACCCCAAGCCTGTCCTAGTTTTCCAAACCTCAAATACAATAGACAAGCTGTATGTTCTTTAACATGTCTCCAGCAGATTTACTTCCCTTGTAAGGGAAGGATGCTCTTGTCCTTGTTACATACATGTTAGCAGTCCCAAGTATTACTTAAAAAATACTTCAGACTGAAGGATATACGATAACAAATCTGGAACATAGCATAATACTTTAAAGAAGCTGTTCATATTTATTTTAAATGCAAGTATGATGTACTCTTATTAATCCTGATACTGGATTTGTCTACTAGATACAGGGGAAAATATTTGATGTACATATCTAAAACTATACTGTGGCTTCCCAGGAAGGCCCCCTTATTGCTTATTGAGTAATTCGAGTTAACTAACAGGGGGAAAAAAATGACTAATCCTGGGGAAAATAAGTGGTGAGAGACACCACTGCTTGACTGACATCATCTTCCACACCGTGAGTGTTCCTTTACCACGTAAAAAAATGCCTCAGTAAAACGCGGAGGCAATTAAGAAATTGAGGAAGAATTAGGTCACCTCTGAAGGACTTTCCAAGAGTTTACAAGATATGAACTGCACAAGCAAACACGCCTGCAAGTTTTGGCTATTTCCCTGACAACTGTAATTAAAACTGGCTGGCAGGCGTTCAAATACCGGCCTTTTATAGTACCCACTAAAGAGGAGGGATTCTGGAAAGCCTGGGGTTTCTGCACCTGAACAAAGGCCGTACCCACCAGCCCCCTGAAGACAATGTGAAACCAGATGACAGTTGTCAAAGTTAATCAACGCGCACGATTTATGGCGATGATTTTTGTTGGCAGAGTCCAAAGTACAACATAAAAGAGCAAACAGAAGGAAACATTGCACCAACACACCTGGCATCTTTCACGCGTTCATTTGCCTGGTAATATCCAGCTATCACGTAGCTATTCTCTTTGCACCAAGAGTCAATCTGAAAAAGCAATCGGAACAATTAAGCCCAGGAATAAAAAAAAAAGAAGAAAAAACCCCACAGAACTAAGGAAATCCCGGGACTGTCCTGCAAATAAAACAGCAAGTGAAGCATTACGATACCTTTACCAATTGCTTCTTCAAATACAGACGTTTATACGTATTTATGTGCGTACTGACACACAGAGTTTGGCTAATTTAACTGGAACAGAGAAATCAAATTGAATGTTTGAAGAACGATGGAAACCATTAACCAAATGGAGCAAGAAGTTACCTCAGTCAAAGCCTGGCCTAAATCCGAATGACAGGACTAGGAAAGAAACATTTGAAAACGTTCACCATGGGGATGTGTGCCTGCACTGTCATTTCACAGACAGCTCGCTGACTTTATTTCTAGTGTAACATTTCACAGAATCAATCACAGAATCGCTCGGTTGGAAAAG
>NW_010196224.1:0-15901 GCF_000695765.1 Mesitornis unicolor
CTCCTGCCCTCCCTCCTTCCCTCCCGAGACAGAAGATGGCTGAGCGCAGCCTCCCCGCGGGATGGAGGTAGCTGGCCCTCGGCGGAGCCGGCGTGCGGGGAGGGCTCCTTCCCGCTGTGCTGCGAATCCTCCCGTGCCGTTGGTAGGGCAGGCGGCTCTGGCTCGGGAGGCGCAGGAGGGATCTGTCCCAACCTCACCTTTTGTGCTCTTCTGTTTGGCTCAACCCATTTTTCCTATGGCTGGGATATACAGCTCTACTCTGAAGACCCTGGAGGATTTAACTTTGGACTCTGGTTATGGGGCAGGGGATTCCTGCAGGTCTCTTAGTCTGTCTTCTTCCAAGTCCAACTCGCAAGCCTTCACCTCTCAGCACAGAGGCAACTGGTGGTACTACTCTGGCTCCATGAACAGTAGGAATAACAGCTGGGATACCGTGAACACTGTTCTGCCAGAAGACCCCGAGGTTGCAGATATCTTTTCCAAGTGTCCTAAGCTGCCAGATCTAGAGGAATACCCGTGGACTGATGAAGACATTGGAAAAATACTCAGAAAAGTGAAGGGAGATGGCAATACCAGAACCTTTTCTCAGGAAGCTGTCAGGCGGCTCTCGCAGTTGCTGAGGCGCGCCTTGATCAGGATCTCCAGGGAGGCTCAGCGGCTCAGCGTGATGCACTCCAGATGCACCAGGTTTGAGGTGCAGAGCGCTATCAAGCTCATCCAGAGCTGGTCGTTGTCAGAAAGCTGTGTCTTGGCGACTGTCAAGGCTCTCTCTCTGTACAGCATGAGTGCTGGAGACGGACTGAGGAAAGGTAAATCAGCCAGATGTGGCCTCACATTTTCAGTGGGGAGATTTTTCAGGTGGATGGTGGACACTAGGATCTCAGTTAGGATCCATGAATATGCAGCCATCTCTTTAACGGCTTGCATGGAAAACCTTGTAGAAGAGATTAAGGCTAGGGTTTTGACAAGTCAGAGCCCAGATGGTGGAGGAGGAGAGATCTCAGCTGAAATCCTGGAGATGGTTATCAACAACGATGCTGAACTTTGGGGAGTGTTGCAACCTTACGAGCATCTCATCTGTGGGAAAAATGCTAATGGTAAGATCTAGCTTTTACAATTACTAATCTTCAAACCAGCAAGCTTTACAGTAAAATCAATGATTTCTATGGACTTGGGGTTTTTTTTTTGGTTTTTCTTGTCATCTGAATTGCATCTTGGTCATGGTCTGTGTGTGCATAAAGCCACATGATGGCTTTACCAGGCGAGAATGATCCTGCTTTACTCTTAAGGTGTACCAGTTTCTAAAAGGTGCAGAGGCTGTGGGAAACCAAACCCTGTTGTCTTAAAAAGTGTCTCCTGACTTTCTACCAGCTGCTGTTTTGAACATTTTTACTGTAACTGGCGTGTAAACATGCTCCTCTGTAACCGTAAGATGGAATGTGCGTTACAAACTGCTCTGCAGGAAATACCACTATTGTTTTAAACCAAAAAATATATTGTAGCGGGTATCTTGCCGTTTCATCTTAAAGATGCTATTCCCGCATACAGCCTGGAGAGGGAAAACAATTTTTTTTTCATTGCGGTGGTAAAATTCAGTTTCTGAGCAAAACTTCTAACTACATGTTACTCAGACTTCTTTCTAGTTTAGCAGAAACCTGTGTTATAATTACACTTGGGCAGTAAACAAGAGCTTCTGCTTGACTTGCCAAAGTGAGTATGTAGGATGGTGCCTCAGTAATGAGAATAACATAGCATTAAGATACTTACCTCTGTAATTTGTTTAGAAAGCAGACTTTTTGAACAGTTAAGCAAATAAGCAGATGGAGAAATGTTGGCATCTTCCTATGAGACTGAGGAGCAACTTGAGAGGCTTAAGTCATGACAGTTCTGTTAAGAAGCTGCACTGTTTATTTTGCATTGTCACACTGAGGAATACCATATTTTTGCATGGAAAACTTAGAGAAACATCCAGTTTTGAAGACTACTCTGTGTACCACACAGTTTTGCTGGCCTCATCATTACAGTCTATGCATAGTACCTTTCTGATTTAACTCTTTATAAAACCAAGTGGCTTGGTCCTCTTCAAAAGGCAGTATAATGACAAGAGACAAGTAAAGGAGTGGATTTTCTTTAAGGAAAAAACATACCTTAGGTGACTGTTAGTAGTGAAGTACTTTGTCAGAGGAGGGCTGACTCAACTGCTGCTTCTTGAATGCATTGATTTCCTGCAGTTGTGCTGCACCAAAGCAATCTTCTTGTGATTCAGCTCACTTGTAGATGGGTGCAGTGGCTGTCCCCACTGGGGCAGCTGGGTCAGACTGTGGTGTCAGAGGATGGCTGCTCTTATGGTGCTCACAAAACCTCTCTTGTGCACTCTATCTGCCCTCCATCCACTGACGGTGTTACTAAATAAATGTATGTGAAATAAACGTGAGAAGCCCTTTGGGATGTGTTCTTGGCACTGGTACAAGACATAACTGTAACTTTAAAAGTCAATCATAGACAAATACTTTTTTAACTACAAGCTTTTTAATGGAAGACTGTAAAGGTATGGGGATGGCTTGTCCTCTGCCAAAACACTTGTCCTAATTCTTTGTGTACCATGGGGGTATTTGTCATCAGCTCCAAAAAGAGAACTCTGTTCCCTCTCTTGTTTTTTACTCATGGAAGCTGGAGTGAAATATTGTGGTTCTGTGAAGTAAAATAGGCACTTCAGCAGTTTGTGTGCTCTGTGCTTGTGCCACACAGGTTCCGTGTGTAAAACGGAGAGGAAGAGTCAGCCCCTCACAGAGCTTGGTGGGTTTTTTTTCTTAAGAAAAATCTTCTTGGAAAAATTGCAGTGAATGAATAGAAGCTGGTGTTCAATGGAAACATGGGTGACTGTGCAGGGAAATGCTTATAAATATTCAAACCACCAAATGGTCAGTTGTGATAACGCTTGTGTAGTGTAATACCAAGCAGTCACTGGCCACAGAAGGATTGGCTTCTGTTGCCTCTTTTGTTGTTCCTGCCTTTCAGATCGATTCTGTCAATAATTGAATGCGTTTTTTAAGTCTGAAAGTTGAATAAAACGGCACATGAAGGTATCCTGCGATTTCCTGTGGCAATCTGTCACTGCTATTTTACCTGACACAAGTCAGTGAATCTTCTAAATGGCTTTTCTTGCAGTTGTAAGACCACAAATGGTTTCATGTGGATGCAAAAAAGCTTGCAATAACGTCTTTATTCTTCTCCCTATAGGAATTGTAAATGAGTAGTATTAACATCGTTCTCCACAGTGCTTTTAAATGATCTTGTCTTTTACATTAATTTGAATCTGAGGTAGGTGTAGCGGTAAAATAACTGGATTTATTCCCGTAAAGGGAACAGGAAAACTGGCTTTAGTTCATTTTTGTTTCCTTTTACAGTAAGAGCATTTTAGTGGAGTACTTGTAAATCGTGAACTTGGCGTATGTTTGCTGGGCTTTGTTTTATAGCACTGAGTTTGATCTTAGAGATAAAAAGCACTTAGAGGTTGAGTTCTAGCTCCAGTCAAGCATTGCAATCTCTGGATGAAATCCATGGCAGTGCACAACACAGAAGATTGCACCGGATTATCATAATGGGCCTTTCTGGCATTATGATCTATTGAATACCATTTTTGTTATTAGATCAGGATAGCTTGCTGCTTTGGAGTCTAAGAAGCAGTAAGTAAATACATAAATCTTTGTAAATTCTCAAGTGACTGATGTTTAGATCTGTATTTTTTTCAGTGACTAATCTCCCATCAAAGACAGTAGTCCAGTCACAGCTCTTAAGGCTTTGGGGGTTGAGATCTTAATATTCTGTGTTGTTGACTAAAACATGTTTGGTACACCTGGTGTGTGAGGGGTGAAGTTTAAAACTCTGTAAGTGCTTAAGGGGGAATTTTAATATAATTTCTAAATAAATAATAATTAGCGGCTTATTTACTTGCCCTTTTTGTGAAGCTGTTCTTTAATCAACTATTTGCTGCTTCTGTGAGATGTTTCTGCTGTTAGTTTGAGTTCTGACTTTATGCTTGAGCCTCAGTCCTTCTGCCTTGGGAGGAGAAATGTCATCCAGGCTTGTGGCCATGATTTCTCTCCGTGTGTGATAATGCCTCCAAGGGTGAAATCTCTTCAAACAGGTTCTAGGTGGGATGTTGCAAAACTAATGCAATGCCAACAGGAAGGAAAATGAAACAAAAGCAGCAAAAATGACAAGCAGCCACTGAACAGCATAGCAACTGGAAGGTAAAAATAAAAAGTCGTGTAAATTGGAGTACGTGTTTCATTTTCTATTTGTAATTAGATGGAGTTTCATGATATGCAGTGGTTTGATACAGCTGAAGTAGAGAATGCATCTGGTAGTTTCACAGGGATTTTGGAACATGCTGCTTTGGAATATTGAAGGCTATTAATTTTAAATGTTTGTCAGGACATGAGAAGAAATATGAACTTACCTTGAAAATATGATTCTTTTACTTGGTGTTGCGGTATTTCTTTGGTGCATGGTTCATTTGGATCTGAACTGTCAGCACTGCAAGTACATTTTGATATTATTGCCTTATTAACTACAGCACTTACATCGTGCTTAACTATCTGGTCACTGCCGAACACTCCTGCGATAGCTGGTACGCCTGCTGGGCTGTTCAATGCATCAGCACATCCTGGTGATCTGTAGGTGTAAGTGTTGACAGATGTTTTTGGGGGAAAGAAAAGAAAAGAGGGTGGAATTTAACTTGGTACCACTGTTTCTTCACGAACCTCTTTGCTGAAACACTTGAAGTTCTCTGTGGAGGGGCTAATCTGCAAATTAGCTTCTTGATTTGCTCAGCTGATGAGTAGTAGAAACAGTCTGAAATAGGCTCTACCTGTGGCCTGAGACATTTTGCATAGAAAGGGGATGAGAGGGAAAACGTGTGACCTTTCCTCATGGTGGTGGGAATGATTCGGACTTGATAAAAGTAGAGCAAGGAAGAATTTTCTTCTCTCTGCTACTAAACACTGCAGCATGGCCTGCCAAGCGTCAAGCATGGGCTTTGGATTTAATGTCACTAACTAACCCCTTTTTCACAGTGATATTTATCACAGCACTGATATAGGGTAAAAATTGTAGCTGATTTTAAGATTGAGGATTTTTAGAACTATACCCTTATAAAAATTCCTTTTTACAGTTATCAAAATGATCTGAAATAACTTTATTATTTCAGTGTAGTCATGGTACTGTACTGAAATCCAACATGGAAAAAAACCCCAGAAATCTATGACATTTCAATAGAATGTCCTTTTTTATCTGAACTGAACAAATGGATGTGCTCATAAAGAGCCTCATCAATTTTAATAAGCTATCAGCTTCACAACTGTTCAGCGAAAAAGACGTGCATTTCAGGGAAGAGAGCTGCAGATGCTGTCAGTAAGGTAAGGTGAGCGGAAACGCAGGGCTAGTACAGCAGTACCACAGGTGACTTGTAAATAATTTAAAAAAATCAAACAAACACCTCTGTCTTCTGTGTCATCATATGTAAGGCAATAGTTAGAAGCAGCATTGCTTACTGGGATTCCTGGGCAGGAATATGGTGGACCTACGTGTGTGTTTCCATGTTAGATGAGCTGGTCATAGCTGTGATTGTGTTCATACTACAGCTTTGTTCACGTCTGTACAAATGTACCCGCAGCATAACTTGTGTGCTTCTACTCCTACACATTTAACAACTTGAATTTATATCCACAAACCCATGGGGACAAATTCTTTAAGCCTGAATGTTAGTGCTTGTATATACATGCTCACATCTCCTACAAATGGAAACCACTAGGTGCACAGTTACAAACACAAGCATTGGCAGATATGTGCCTTGCTTATGTTAAAGGATAGATCAAGTAAAGCTAAAATGCCTATTTTTTTTACTTATAGTGTATTTTATGTATGTATATATATGTGTGTGTATATATATATAGTTTAGTAAAAGTAAAGAAAAACTTCATTAATGAAGTAATAATGCTGTCTTAAATCACTTCTTAGATTGCTGATGTTACATCATGGCAATGAAATCTGAGTCCTCTCAGTTCAGTTAGTTAAAGAGCAAGTGCTGTGGAACTACTAGCAGTGAATGCTGATATTTGGGTTTCAAGTGGAATCTGTGTCGGTGACGGTTTATCCCTGTGGAACCAAGGAGCTGGGCCTGTGAAGAAGGAACCTCTTGGGGAGAAAAGTCTGTGTCCTGTTGGATTGAGACGAAAGTCTGTTGTTACTGCTGAAACCAGGGGTTTGAACTGAGCAAATACTGTCGAGGCCAGGAAAGAAT
The DNA here is from genome assembly GCF_000695765.1 of Mesitornis unicolor. Classification (NCBI taxonomy): domain Eukaryota; kingdom Metazoa; phylum Chordata; class Aves; order Mesitornithiformes; family Mesitornithidae; genus Mesitornis; species Mesitornis unicolor. Next base: position 6,305 of record NW_010196224.1, read on the forward strand.
CTATTCTTGGTATGTAAACTCCTAAATGAGAAGTTTGTTTTGTTTTTTAAATTACTGTTTGGGTGAAAAATCAAGCTCCTTTAACTCAAAGTTTAGCAGTGAATGCAGTGCAAGATTTGAATATTTGGGGTGCTTGTGTATATTTTTTTTTTGCGTGTCTGCAGAAAATCAGGAGTGAGCTCTGAGTGTTCACATTCTTAATAATAGAATATCAAATGGTTGAGGTACATGTCTTCTGGTATTGAAATAGAGATGTTCCAGTTAGAAGATCTTGCAGCATACAGTTGGCTTAGTCTCTCTAGAGCATTTTTTTTCATGTACTCCATCTAATTTCTTACATGATTTGAAACCTAAACTCATTTGATCTGGTGAGAGTTTGATGTTGTCAGTGAACTTCCCGAACTGATCTCTGGCACTACAAATTGCCTTCTCTCTCTTGAGATCAGCACTCACCCAGTGCATGCATGTTGTATATATTTGAGCTGTTCTGAGATCTTAATCCTACCTAAATTTGGGCTATTCCAAAACTGATTGCAATGGTAACATAGGGTGACTGAGTTTTGAATAACTTGTGTTTTAATAATGGGGTTGAGGGGAAAGATCTTTTTTACGCTGAAAAAGTCTTGTTTGTATTTTGTCTTGTATTATTTGTATCTGTATTCTTGTTATTGAAATGTTTTCATGTTATTTCAGCTCCTGTACCTGGCATGATTCAATTAGTCCAGTTAATGGTTCATTTAGAGCTTCCTTCCTCATCTGTTTCATGTTTGCATCCCTTTCCATAACTTGGTGTTGTACTGCATGGGTATGCAACACTTCAAGGGAAACGTTTAAGCTTATGAAACGCTCTGTAATGTAAGAAGTACTGAAAATACTTATTTACAATAGACTGTATAAAATTCACTTATTAATTACTTATTACATAGCAGTATAGGCTTAGGACTCAAGCACTTAAGTAACTTCAGAAAGAGCTGAAGCTCAAAACTACTTGATTGCACTTGGAAGGTTAACCCAAGATTGAAGTACAAGTATGTTCATTTTTAAAAAGAACTCATCTTACTGCAATGCAAAAAAAATGGAACAATAAAGCCAAAGGTAGCATTAATCCCGTGATCTTCACTAAGCTGCTATGCTCTCCTTTCTTAAATTAAAATGTAAAACCAACAGGTGTTGATCTCAATTTGTCCATTGTGCCAGCAGAAGCCAAAAGGAGAGAAACAGAGGCTTCTAAACGAAACAAAACCAGCAGATACACACAAGTGGCCAGCACATCCCTCAGCAATCTTTATTCTTCTGGATGTTTGGAAACAAGATCAAAATAATTCTTTACATTTTAGCTCGTATTTTGCATTTGGTTGATTCGAAGTTTTTCAAGTCAACATACGTGGTCCTTATTCAGAAACATTTTCGCATTGTTACAGGCTCAGAAGCTGAAGCTTTGCAGTCTTGCACTGTCATTCACTAAGTTCTGCTCCACCAGCACTCAGCATAAGCAAATGCCCATTTGCTCACATTGAACTATGAGAGTTCAGGCTGATGAGCAAAAGTATAACAACCATTTCTGATGCTCTTATTGTTTTAATGGGATTAATTTACATGTCATTTTGAACATAACTGCCTAACATGACATTTGGTTGAATCAAAGCAAGCCTGAGGCAGTGGTAAAACCAGTACAATGGTGGCTTCAGGCTTTCTTAATTTACAAATTGGGACAAAAACATTTCAACAGAACTATTACTCCTTTCCTAACAGAGCAAGAGCTACATTTAAAAAATAACAGCTGGACCTTGTTGAGAGGATCTAAGTCAATTTAAGGATTCCAAGTTGTGCATTTGAGTGAGGGAGAGCCTTTTAAATGGAGTCTTCTTGTTGTCAGTGCAGGACTTACCACGGGAAAGCAATAACAGAAAGAGGAAAGGATGCACAATTGCTGAGAGGTTTGTTCCTTTCACCCAAACACATGGAGCCTTGCCTTCTGGCTTAGGTCACAAACCAGGCTGGAACTGTGCGCTCACTCTGGTCCTTGGGAAAGGTTTGGCTGCAGTGGCTGTGACATGGTGAGCTTGGCAACTGGAGTGGGGAGAGACCAGCGCTGGCACAGGTCAGCTGTGGGCAGGGCATGGCTGAAGGTTGTTCCTCAACCTATAATTAAAGTGTCTGCTTGCAGCCTGCTAGGGTGGTGGTTGCAGCTTTTGTGAGCGTGGGATATGTGGGATGGAGTTAATAGCGTGAGAGTAACTTCTGAGGGAGGCGTATGCTGTATCTGCTGCTGTCTTCAGGAGTGGAAACTGAGGATCAGTCCTTTTAAGTTCAAGTTAAATGGCGTTCTGAGCTATGAAGTCCTTGTCTATTAAAGTTCTTGTCTACTTGCTTATGTGTTACTTGCAGATGAAAGTTCCTTAGAATTGTAAACTTCCTCCTCATCTGCTCAAAACCTGTTACTTAATGATGTGTTTTCATTAACTGTAATCTAGTTGCTGTTTTCTGTGGTGGTCCTCTAGGAAGCAGTTGTTTGGATTGGTCCTTACTATGATCTTCACATGAAATATTTCTTTGAAATAGACATTCAACAAAGCTGAGTCTGTGGGCTGTAACCTGTGAGAACCACTGAATCAGGACACAGAGATTTCTGTGAATGTCCTCACCTTCTTCCTGTCGACCAAGCAAAAACTGCCCAAAGTTCTTCCTATGGGTTTGACCCAGACAGCTCATAGAGTAGTTGTAAGCCAGAGCACTTGTCCGTCTCGTTCTGGTTGTTTAGGGCCATTTCTTTCTTAAAACTTGTTTGATGTTTGCCAGGCTACTTAACCTGAATGGAGCAAAATGCCAGCTTCTGCAGGATGCTGCAAGGCTTCGTCTGTGTAAAGTGCTTTCAGGCTGTGGAGTGGTAGGGACAGTAGAAGGTAAGGCATCTTAATCATCTTGGGTCAGGGTACATTGCTCACGTATTTCGTGTGAGGATTTCTCTCTATGCTAACTGCAGTGTCTTACATTAAGAATATGTGTCTCTGTTTGTTTATCTTACACACAAGTAGCAAGTCAGCTACTTGATAGGTTTGTGAAAGTGAAATTGAAGTCTAAGCCCTGATTTTTTTTTTTAATTATCATTTTATTTGAAGAAAAAATTAGAAGACAGCTAGAGGAGTTTCCAAGTGACCAAAGTGATGCTTTTATGTAGTGCTGCAGTGCCACAGTCTATCAGCAGTCTGTCAGGAGACTGCGTTTGGCTCTCCCTGTCCAAAAAGCGAAAAAAGTCTTGACATAAGCAAAAAAGAGGAAAACTGTGGAAAATGTGCTTAAGTAATTGCTGTAGTTTTTGTATAGCGATACCAAAATGCTTGAGATGATTAAGGGTATTTGTGGTATAGTCGTGGGCTGGAGACTAAGAACTGAATTCAAATAAACATTTCGGACCAACTTTTCAGTTCGTGCATGTAGATTTGTAACAACTGATAAATTTGCCGTGGGGCTATGCAAGATCAAAGTAAATGTTGTTTATGATATTGCAGGGATGAGAGAAAGGAAACACTACAGAAGACATAATCTGCTTGTCCCATTCCTCATTGTTTATAATATTACAGTCCATGTTGGATACTTCTATTACTTTCATTTCTAGCCCAATCTACACTCTGTTGCCTGGGACCTGGAGAATAAAGAAGAAAATATGACTATTTACGCTGAGACTTATATATTAGGAAGATAAACATGCAGAGGCATAATTATCTATTATTTTCTTGATCATGTATAGCTCTGTTTTTCTTCCTGATTAATTCCAAGATGGTAGTGAAGAGATTTTCTTCTAATATTTACATTTCATTGCCTGTGAATAAAGCACACTACTCTTTCAGCTGAAGGGCAAGAGCTGAATATTGGCAACCAGAAAAAGTAGGGAATTGGGCCAGTTTTGCCTCATTTTTTCTTCAAACTGTTTTGGATTTTTGTAGTTTTCATTAGAATTTAGCAGGAGTGAATTTCTTGTGTGCTTGTTTGATTTAAATTACTACCCAATACTCCGTGCAGCACAGACTCATGTGAAAACCAGTAGATTGAAGCAAGAAAACGGTTTTCTAGTTGCTTTTAGTTCGCTCATCTTTAACTTTGACTCCACTTGAATCATCCTCTGATGATCCTGCAGCTTCTTTTAACCCAAAATGATGTCTCAGCCTTCCCTGCTGAGAGTGGTGTCAGGATCCTGCTGTGGCTGGTGAGGAGCAGGGACACGAGCAGACGTGGTGTTTCTGTGGTAGGTGTGCACTGCGTGCAGGCAGAGAGCACCCCTTGGTGTGCCGTTACGCTGGAGCGTTGACTTCAGAGGTGTCTTTTTGGAGTGTTTTATTGTGTGCAGAATTTGGGAAGAATCGATAATGCGAACCACGGGAAATGTTAAAGGACTGGTGCACGCTGTAAATTGTCCTCAGAAGTGCTCATCTGTTTCTGCATCATAAATGGTTGAGAGGTTTCTCTTTTTATTTCTTTTTCAGCTTTTGTGCAATTTCCTGTGATAATACCACAGGTCTAACCAAATTGCTAGGGGTGTATGTATGTTGTAATAACATAAGAGATAATTTATAATGAAACGTATGTCCTCTGTGGGGGTGGATATAATGTCTGGTTAATTGCAGGTTGAATTTCTGCTCTTTGATTTGAATGTTATCTTCCCTCCACCCCCCACCTTGTTTTGTGCTCAACTTGCACTGACAATTTTGTTTAGTCTGGAGATGATAGAAATTGCTCCAGAGTGGAACTGTTGCAGTTTTATTTTGGTCTTAGGATGGTTTCTAGTACTTTTAAGTTACTGTATCAAATTTATAAGGTGTCTTTGGATATTTTCACTGAAGTGATAGTTTAACTTAGAGTGGGGAGGAGAAGGTGGAAAACTGTAACAGTAGGCAACCAAGACATAATATCTGTATTAGTTGTTTTAAATAAACCATTTCTTTCTATTGTCAATATATAGAGACTTCTAAAGCTTTTCTGTGGGCTCATATATTTTTTTTCAAGACATGTTATGAAAAGTTCTCTCATGCTTTGGCAGTATGTGTGGAAATTTTGGCTTGAGTGAGTACCAGTTGTGTTTGAACTTGTGAGATAACTTGATGGTGATGACAGTAAGATCGAATAGGAATTTTGTCAGAATTGTTGTCAATTAAACGCTACTGAAAGCGAGCTTGGGATCCACGTGGGAAGTGCTGCTCACGTTAAAGTTTAATCTTGCTGGAGTCAAAGGAATCATTTCCATTAGCTTTAATGGGGTTTTGATTGGTATCCAGAGTAAGTTTGTGAAGAATGCTTCTGCCTGGTGTGGTGTAGGTAGGAGAAGAGAAAGGCAGAAAGTCAAGAAGTCAGATCAGAGTTGTGACCTAGGCTGAGGAGCCATACAGTGTGTTTATTTACCAGTGCTGAGAGACCAGGGAGTTTCATTGCAGAGTAAAGCAGTGGCTGATGGACTTTAGTCTGTGATACCTCACAATAGCAAAGGAATGATTGTGTTTATCAGGCAAGACTGGATTCTTTCTGAAGTCATTGCCCGGCCTCTTCTGCTGAAATCACTTGGATCAAGGCCACGTGTTTGTCTGAGGCAGTTTTGGTTTAGTACTTAGTAATAAACTTAAGGGCTTTACACCTCGATGTAGAAGCTTTGATGATGACCGTTCATTCCCTGGAGAACCTGGATGTCCTCTCACGTGTGCTGGGGGCAGGGGGGATTTAAAGCATCCGTACGCTGAGGTAGTTTTGTAGCTGCACCAGTGAGTGCGATGTGGGTGCCTGGTGTGCTGCTGTTAATGTTATTCCTTGAGAAATGTGTGTCCTTCCTCCCGCTGCCCCCCCCAGCCCCATTATCTCAGGGCAGTGCCAGATGCAGTCTCTTATTAGAGCCACTCTGGGAAGATTCATGTTTAACACTACATTTTCTAATGGAAAGCAATCTTGGAATTGTTTCTGGCATCTTTTCCCTGTGTACACAATTTTGGGTCTCATATTTTTGTTGCAGACGTGTAGAATTACAGCTTTTGTCGCAGGTTATTTTGTGGGATGATATATGTGCTGCACAGCAATAAATTTGAACAGTCACAGTGACCTGTGACCTCCTGGAACTGAGTGATAAAATGTGAATTTTCTTCTACCTTGACAGCAGTTCAGAATATCACTTTCCTTTTATAGTACGGTGATGTATAGGTAAGGCTGTTGATTGTGCTTTTTATGCTTACTGCAGAAGGCTAGAGCTTCCCTACGGCAAGCACAATTTATAAATTAAAATGAATATAATTTATTAGCATGAAGGTAACGCTTACCATATAGCCAAGACTTAGATAATACATCTGCTATGGAAGAAGATACTAAATTGGCACAGGGCATTTGGCCTGCCACCATCTGCAAAGCCTGCACTCCAATTTTCTGCTGTTGCCACGGGCTGCAGACTCAGACAGGAAATCATGGTAGGATGGGAAAGGGTCCAAAATACACACAGCTAGTATAAGGTTTGCAGTTAAAAGAGAGTCAGAGAACAGGCTATCTGTTCTACTGAACAGGCAGCGCAAAGTAAAACTGTGTGTTTCACTTGTGTGTGTGTGCACACGCGCACTTTAAATGTCTTTTTATATTTTATATGCTCATTTTTTAAAAGCTTGAATTTTTTCCATGTAAAGTAACGTGTATAACTTCAAATGATCCATTTATATACGAGGGGCCTGATTCGACCCTCGCTTAATTGGACACGCTGCTCTGAAACAGGAGTAAAGAAGTGTGGAGAATCAGGCCCCTGACACATGTGAAATAACTGCAGCTTGGTCTCAGCACATCCAACAGAAGAGCAGCCCCTGCCTCCGCTTCTCCTCCTGGACTTGCCACCACTTTGGGATTTGCTTTTGTTTTCAGGGAGCAAGGCCTGGCTTCTGTGTACAGGTCAAACGTGTAGAGTTCGGGGTACAGCCATAGGAGGCTCCGTGCATGGTCTGTCAAGAGACAGAGACGCAGAAGGTGTTCGGTTAGCAGAGCTGGATCACTGTCTAGCTCTGGGTAGATTGTAGAGTCAGAGTTATGAACGTACTTTCTTTGAATGGTAGGCTGGAACAGGGAATACTGGGGTGACTTGCTGTGGAGAGCAAACAAGCCAGGAGGGCTGACACAGGGATGGGAGACCCTGGAGCAGGGACTTTTCCCATCTGTCAGTGAGAGAGTAGGCATAAGAACCTACAGGTAATGAACTGAACTGTTTGCAAGGCTTCCAGTGTGCCTGAAGAGTAGCATGCAACTGGCCAACTTAAGTTCCCTTGACAGATGATGGGAAAGAATAATTTCTCTGTCAGTTGCTAATTTAATCTCTGTATAGAAAATGCTCCTTAACTGGAAAATAACAACGAAACAACACCGAGCATCGTGCTAGTGGCATGTTCTGGACTGACAGAAGAGGAGCTCAGCAAACTTCTTGTGGCTAAAACCTGAATTAAAAGTGTTTTCTCACAGGCCTGTCTGTGGTTTTTAGTTCTGACTGAAGGGAACCATACAAAAGGGTGGTTTGTTCTGCAGGCATTTTCCAACCATAGCTTTCATTTGGCTCTAAGAGCTGCTTCCTGCTTGCCTTGGTTGTGCGTGGAGTCCCTTTTCAGCTGCATGGAAGAGAAAAAAGTCAACAGCAGTAAGGTGAGGCCTGCTTGTTACAGGGCCAAATATTGCTGGATGCAATGGTGGTGTCCCTGCCACGAATGAGACTGAAGCTACCGGTTAATCCAATTTCAAAATCAAATAACTTTTAGGTAGCATTTAACCCTGGGGCTGGGATCGGTGCATGAGGTAGTCTTTTTCATGACCCTTTATCTTCTGGTAACTGCTACTTTTTGTGTGTGATATAGTCTCTAAAAGACTTGCCGATTTTTGATTTTTTTATTTTAAATAAAATCTGACTGGAGACAGTTTTCAAACTGTGAACTGTCTCAGCCAAGCCACCTGCCCGAGTCTTCAGCAGCTCATTGTATTTCTGAAAAGCATTCTAGCGAAACATCATAATTCTGAAAAGTTTGCGCTGATTTGCCATTAAAAGAGGGGATCCAAAAAAGCTGCTGCTGATTTACATGTGAACACTGCCAAGTATTTCTCTGATGAGAGTACATAACAAAGAAGTGCTCAAGTGATTGAGTAAGGCTGATTTGAACAATCTGCTGTGGATTATAGCTGCTTCTGATATTCCTCAACTGGGAGAAGCTGCTGGTGCTTGTGTGTTCAGTCAGTGTTTTGCTCAGAGGTACAATACCTCTTGGTGTCAAGTCCTTGAGCCAGTTGTGGGGGCACATACAATAGTTCTTAAAAATATTCAGGGATCTTGCATGGGCGAGCTTCATCGGACTTTGTCACCCATAGTGATTTCTAGAAGACAACAGAAAATCTGTGTTGGATTTGTCATAATTGGGGATTGAGAGACAAATCCGAATTTTACTTTTGGGTTTGATATGGGTATGAATTCAGACTCAGTTGCTTTCCTAACTTGGCTATCTTCGTAACTGTTACAAAGCAGTTTGCTCACTTTTACATCTGTAAAAATGTATGGTGTTCATTGTATAGGAGTGGTTCATCTGAGGACACCTTTCTGTTGTTCGGGGCAATGGGTTACTTTCTGTGCTTGTTGTGAGATGAACATGAGCTTTAAAAGGCTCGTGTGGGAGTGATTTCTTCTACTTTTTGCAATTTGCTGTTGAAGAGAAATGAAGCAGTTTATATAAAGCAGATGCTTATTTTGGACCAAAATCAGCACAACACATTAAAGAAGTCATTAATCATTTAGCTTGACCTTAATTTATAATTTTAAAAAAACCCGTTGCATCTATTGTTCATTTCCGAATTCTGGGGATGCTAACAACTGTGGTGTGTATTCAGGTCTACAGGCTAGGAACATCAAATTGAGTTATAATAGGGAGCAAAACCAAAATGGATTCCTGTTGAAGTATCAGTGCTCCTTTTACTCATTTTTAGGAGTAGAAGGCAGCCATAGAAATACTTGCACAAATAAAGAACTGCTGTGGGCTCTCATCTTGTTCCGTAGTTGCCACGTGTAGATTTTTGTCCTGGGACAGTGATGGCTTCTCTGTGTTCAATCCTTGCCAACACAAAAGCCCTCGCTTTCCTGCAAGTCATTCAGGAGGAAAAAAATTGATAAATAAACCGACTTCTTTATCTCTCCTCCCCTCAAGAATCCCAACACTCATTTTACAAGAGAATTTATTCAGCATTTAGACTCTTAAGTTCCTTGGCACAGTGTCTTATATATCCCTTGTGTAGTCCTAATGCTATCAGAAGAGTTTACTACATTAGAATCGTGTTGTTGCAGAGATTTTGGAGTACTGTGAGCAAATGCATCAACCATTAAAACCGAGATTAGTTTAGAGGTGGAGGAAGAGATCAGTACATGACTTTTCAAAAAGATTGAATGATATTGACAGAAACTTGCCCTGTGGTTGCCTGGAAGCCTGATACAATTATCTGTTTCTGCAACCCAAAATCTAGTCACAACCGCAGGATCAAGCCTTCATTCAGCTTTTAAGGAAGGTACTTGACCAGCATTTTCATTTTATTGGGAGGATTGTCTCTCCAAAGAGATTTGGACAG
>NW_010196225.1:0-11879 GCF_000695765.1 Mesitornis unicolor
TCATGTATTACGGGAGCTTTATTCTGCTCCCGTATTCTGCTATCATATTTATAAATATAAAAATAATTCTTTATATTTATTAAAGTGCTCCTGGGGAAAATCACAGAATGTGTTGGGTTGGAAGGGACCTTTAAAGCTCATCCATTCCAGCCCCTGCACTCAGCAGGGACACTGGTACCAAATCAGGTTGCTCACAGCCCCATCAAGCCTGACTTTGAATATCTCCAGGGATGGGGCCTGCACCACCTCTCTGGGCAACCTGTGCCACTCATCTACCACCTCCTGGTGAAGAGCTTTTTCCTCATATCCAACCTAAATTTACCCTTTTCTAGTTTAAAAACCATTCCCCCTCATCCTATCGCTCCACGCCCTTGTGAACAGCTCTTCCCCAGATTACTTATAGGAGGTCAGTGGAAGTGAAGGTTCCCAGGTGTGCTATGATCAGACCTCAAGTCCATTTTCCTTTCCATCTTGCCTGTCAATGAATGACTCCTTGTGGTACCCAATATCCCTGAGGGGAACAAATCAAGCACAGCAGAAGTACATCATCTGAAATTATTCACCTAAAAAGCTATCTGATGTAATTTCCTTAAGCTTACACTAAAAGACACTAAACTGGATCCTGTAGAACAGGAGGGAACCTATCTTACCAAGCTTCAGGTATCCAGATTTGACCTTCTTCAAACCAGTCTGAGACTCACAGTTTGCTTTGCAATTTCCTATTTCCTGACAGAGGAGGCAGACCAGGTGCTACCAATCCTGTTCTTATGCACCTCTCCTTTATGCAATACAGTGATGTAGGTCACCAAAAAGATGATGTTATAGTCACTTAAGGTGACCCAGGTAAGGTCTGCTGCTGTGCAATTTATCCTTAATATCACTACCAGCAGCAGAACCGTGCTATAAGCCAGTTTTGCTGAAAACTGCAGAAAAACTAAAAAATAACCACCACTTTGCCACTTGGGACTGATCGAATTTGCTCTCCCTCATTAGACACTTGCACGATGCGAATCATCGCTATGACACACAGGTCTTCAATTTTGCTTTCATCAGAGCTCATCATTTGTCACTGCCAACTACCCAGTGAAAATGCAATGCAAAATGCTTAAATGCAAAGCACAAGTATTAAAAAAACCTCACAAATACGATGTAACAAACCATTTCTATGAGCTAAGTATGAAGAATTCAGGGTTTTTTGGCTTTATTTTGTTTTTTTCGACTCACACTTTGTCCATGAGCTTCTTTGTTAGAGCCAGGATGTTCATTGGCTGCGATCTCTTTTCACAATGCTTTATCTTCCTCTCTATTTTTGAAAACGCCGCTTCAGGCAAAAACGAATGAGTGGGGATTTCTTCTTTCAAAAAAAATGAACCTGAAAGAAAAAAAATCAAAACAGAACAAAGCAACAGTTACATAAATAACTCAAAGAAATAAAGTCCAATGCAGGTCTGCAAAAGAAAATGCACCATACACAGCTGCCAAACCTCTTGTATCATTTGAAAAGATCACTCTACAAATACCTATGTAAATTTAAATGACAATGGTCACAATTGCTGCTAGGAATTTTTTAAACCTAGGAACAAAAACATTCCTGGGGAAGTCCATCTCTCACACAAAGCAAGATCATCAAATAAGAAAATAGAAAATAGAAAGGCCCATGTCCTTCAAAAACATGCAACCACGTGTCTGCATTTCCTTCTTTGAAATGTGCTGTGCAACCCAAAATTTGGAAAATTTTTACATCATTTTCCTTAATAACCTTTTCACCCACCATGCACGGATACCTCAAAATCTTCACATTAAACTACATACTCACAGAAATTTGACTTACTTTAGTGCTGAGTATGTAAATCCTTTCAAGCCATCTTTGCACCTGAAATATAAAAAACAACATTTTTTGTTTCTATAATGGGCTGCTTGCAATACGCTATAAAGTGTCATGGATTAAATATTATGCAAAAGGACTGCAGATGAACACCAGCTTCTCATGAATGGAAAACAGCACGTCTGAAACAACTCTGTGGCTGTCTCGACTCCACAATTGTCACCACGGCCTTGGGACATCTCGGAAACAAAAAGGACAGCATAGAAATGCCACTGCTTCTCTCTTTCATCCAAACCGAGAGCGGAGACATTTTTAACGGATGGTGACAGAACCGCTGGGGTGGCAGTAGAAGATTTCCCATGACAAAGAGTTGTTGCTTTATAGAAAAGAAGTCGGGATGAGTTTATGAAACATAAAAGTGACTGCGAGGAAAGAAAGGAGGGTTGGACCTCAATAAAATACAGAGCTGCAGGGAATGGTTATTCTGACTTTGAGATTTTTCTACTCTGTACAGTGTTGATCTCTGCAGCTCGTTATTTAAGATGACTTTCAATCTCAAAGTCGCAGTTTTTCAATTACATACAGGTTGTGCTGATTCTGAGCTTGATTATACACTTCCTTCCTTGCAGACTATAGGGTTCCTTGTGTGAAAAATGACCGCAGTAAAGAGTCCACAATTGGCTGTGAAACGTTTAGGTTATTGACTGATTTTCTCTCAGGATACAATGAAAGGAGCTGAAGCTCACAGCTGCTACAGATGCTTCCTGGAAGACTTCACATGTTGGTAGCAAGGCAAAAATAACATATTTGCGTTTTTTTCCCTTTTCCTTTGACAGAATCACCTGGGGAATACATCATGGTAACGATGCCTTCCTGACACAATACATAAAGTGTGAACTTATCAGCACCATCATTTCAAGGACACATCTACTCTAAGAGAAGGCAGGAGAGCAGTCGCCACAGTTTCATAAGTGGGAGTAGGCAAACACAAACTTTTGCCTTTTGCCTGCAGAGACCAAGTTGTCCCTGGAAAGTCTGTGCCCAAATTCTCCCATGAACACGCAAAACCACCTCCCAGAAGGCACCGTGGGTGGTCAACATGTGCTACCGATGGCTGGATGCACAGGAACAGAGGGAAGAACACAGGAGTGGGGAGGAGTGGCTGGAGAGCACCTGGAGGAGAAGGACCTGGGGGTGTTGGTTGAAATTTGGTTGAACATGAGCCAGCAGAGTGCCCAGGTGGCCAAGAGGCCAATGCCATCCTGGCTTGTATCAGCACTGGAGTGGGCAGCAGGAGCAGGGCAGGGATCCTTCCCCTGTGCTGGGCACTGGTGAGGCCACCCCTCAAATCCTGGGGTCAGTTTTGGGCACCTCACTCCCAGAAGGACACTGAATTCCAATTCCTGAAGGGGTCCTACAGGAAAGCTGGGGAGGGAATTTTTTACAAGGACATGGAGTGATGGGATGAGAAGTGATGGTTTTAAACTGGAAGAGGGCAGACCTAGACTGGATATTGGGAAGAAATTCCGCCCTGTGAGGGTGGTGAGGCCCTGGCCCAGGTTGCCCAGAGAAGCTGTGGGTGCCCCCTCCCTGACAGTGCCCAAGGCCAGGTTGGACGGGGCTTGGAGCAGCCTGGGCTCGTGGAGGTGTCCCTGCCCATGGTGGGCTGCACTGGGGGGGCTTTGAGGTCTCTTCCCATATAAACCATGCTGTGATTCTGTGGTTCTATGAGAAGCTGGAGCATGTCCAGAGAAGGGCAACAGAGCTGGTGAATGACCTGGAGCATCCGAATGATGGGGAGCGGCTGAGGGAACTGGGGTCCTTTAGTTTGGAGAAAAAGGGAGACTGAGGGGAGACCTTACCACCCTCTACAGCTCCTGAAAGGAGGTTGTAGAGAGGTGGGTGTTGGCTTCTTATGCCATCTAACCAGTGATAGGAGAAGAGGAAATGACCTCAAGTTGTGCCAGGCGAGGTCTAGGTTGGGCACTAGAAGAAATCATTTCACTGAGAGGGTGGTTAAACACTGGAAGGGGCTGCCCAGGGAGGTGGCTGAGTCACCATCCCTGGAGGTGTTCAAAAGAGGCACTGATGTGGTACTAAGGGGCATGGTTTAGCTGAAGATTTGGTAGAGTTATGTTATGATTGGACTTGATGATCTTAAAGGTGTTTTCCAACCAAATTATTCTATGATAATGAGATGGAAGATGTTCACAGATCAAGAAAGTCTTGCTTTGTCCTGGTTCGATGCTGTGAACTAAAAACAGCGCCCAAATGCACAATATACCTGCTCTAGCCACAGAACTACGGCCCGGTACCATGGGTTTGATTTTCAATCTATAACTGACTGCAAGTCAAATACCCTTTGGGTTAAGGGCGTTCAACACATTGCATCAGCAAGATGCCAGCTCAAGAACAGGGTCTGAGTTTCTACATTACTTAGCCAGTAAATTAAATTCATCCACAAAATGAAAGGTTAGCATGCATGTAAGTGTTTCTAGAATAATATCGCAACGGAAAAGTAATTACAGGATGAACATAATGCTGCTTTTGCAACTGCACATTGAGTTGCCGGTGTTCAATTATTGCGTTACTGCACCACCAGATGTCCCTACCCAACCAGGGCTGGGACCGACCCAACCCAGCTGTGCCATCCTGCACTTCATTGGCTTTAAAAATCTCCTCAAAGATACCACCAGGCAGATCCTTTCTTCCCCAGTATTAAAAATCAAAAGACATTTGAATCACCGATAGAGAAAACAGCATCCAACCTCCTCCTCACTCCTCTAAGAGACACATTTCTAATGCCTATGCTAATTGCACCACTGAAGTCAATTCTATGCATTGAGCATTTGGTGTATCAGAATTTTGATAGTTATTTTTCTTATTTTATTAGTTATTCCATATAGTTATACAGCTACAGCTATGAATCCCCTGCAAAATGTACCACAGTTAAATACGCAGTTCAATATAGAAGTAATGCTAGAGATACAATTGTAATTTTTCCCATTAACTTCCTATTTTTTTTTAATTATAACACAGTATGAAAGTGCAACTTAAGTACTTCAGTAGAACTTAATTCATGCTGCTTGCTGTCTAAAATGTCCTGAGTAAAGTCATTAAGCAAAATGAATGCATATGTGACAATATTGCCTATTAAGGGTTTCAAAAACAGGAGTCCTAGCGATACAATACCTTAGATCAGGAGTAATCGGGTCTGTAACTTCCTCTTCCCTGCCACAGAAATTTTGCTCTTACATATGAAGCAGCAACCAACAACAAAACCAGTACTCTAATTTTGGGCTTTACATCATGAATTCAGTATATTAAAGGCTTCAGTATACTCAAATTGCCTTATGTATGCATTAACTAGCTAGACAACACTGGTAGCGAAAAAAAAACCCTTCCTATTGACTCCAGTCACAATTCTTGGTGGGGGGACAACAAAAACCCATGCAGTAACAGTGTGGAGACACCAAAAATTCGGCAACCGACGTCAACGGTGACTGCTGAGGTCCAATGCAAACTGTGCATGGCACGTCTCACGAACACCTGGCTGCTAATAACTGACCTAAGACTAATGATTTGCTTCAAACAGCCACTAATTGGTAATAAGAATACCACTGCTAATTGGTAATAAGAACGTTGACTAAATGCTTCATTGCTCAAGGGGTGCAAAACTCTGTGCTCTGCTGCTGACCCCCGCCAGCCATTCAAGCTGCAAATGAGCATGGTAAAATGCATTACATGTGCTCAGTGTTGCAGATACCCCCGAGGCAGGAAAAAATCTCAACTGTGGATTAGAAGTTTGTTTTTAGGGTCTTATTCAACCTGGAATATATTTTATTAATATTTTATTCATACTCAATCTGACAGCAGAAACGTTTTGGCTTTGGCTGCAGCCAGAGAAGCAGAAGGACCAAGGAGCCACAGCAATAAATTTGGGTTCTCCAAATTTCCCTGTTGGGACAACTTTGGCACATGAGCAAATCGGGTCGATTTTAATCGTGCATCTTTTTAACATAAATTTAACTTCGGGACATCTTTCTAACATAAATTTAACTTCGGGACACACACACACTTATTTTTTTCATAAAGAAAACAGCATAAATGGCGTAGAGTCAAGGCCTGATGCTAACAATACTTCCAACAAGACACGAACGAACTCTAATTATTTATGTTTCTCGATGTAAAGAGGTGGAAAGGAGAAGTTTCCACACTGAACTGCAAGGCTGGATGTCAGCAATTAGGTTTTGGGGTTTTTTTATTAGTATGTCTTGCCGTAAGTCTTCTCAAGAGCTTCTCCATGACCGATTGATATTCCCTGCAAAAGAAGCTGTCTGAGGAAACAATTCCCTTTTCACCCATGGAACTGGTAAGGAGAAAGAAGCTCACAGCAGCAACATATTCCATCTTTAACAACATCCCTGTATTTGTTACGTTATCCTTAGGGGTAAGAGCAAATGAGAAAGACCTATACGCAGGGCTCTCATAGAATCACAGGGTCATTAAGGTTGGAAGAGACCTCTGAGATCATCAAGTGCAACCATCAACCCAACCCCACCATGCCCACTAAACCATGGCCCCAAGTGCACATCCACCACTTCTTGAACACCTCCAGGGATGGGGACTCCACCACCTCCCTGGGCAGCCCCTTCCAGTGCTTCACCGCTCTTGCAGTCAATACATTTCTCCTCAGATCCAATCTAAACCTCCTCTGGTGCAACTTGAGGCCATTTCCTCTTGTCCTATCACTGGTTACGTGGGAGAAGAGACCAACACCCACCTCTGTACAACCTCCTTTTAGGAGCTGTAGAGGGGATAAGGTCTCCCCTCAGTCTCTTCTTCTCCAAACTAAAGAGGACAGGTTACTATACCTTCCTCCTCCTGTTTTTCTATCTTTCATCTCTCATCTTCTCCCCAGTGTTAACAGTCAACAGCAACAGGCATCATTTTTCTGAGATGTCTTCTGTATCCATTTCTCTTCCTCTTTTTTCATTTCTTCTTTTGCTCTTTCTTCCTGCAAGTTGAACTGCTACTCTTTGTATTATTTCCCCCATCTAACCTCTAATGTTATTCTCAGAAGCTCATTCCTTTTTCTTAAATAACAAAAAATATCCATTAGTAACTTCTCCACGATTCTTCATGGCCTGACACTTCCCACCGTGCTCATCAAGTGGGTTGTGACTACAAGGCTGAAAGTGCAGAATAAGCATCACTGAAAAATGAGATTATAAAGAAATTCAAAACTCAGGGACACAAACTTAATCATTCTGAATCAGAGAAATGGAAGAATTAGTTCAAGCTCATCTCTAAGTTGTTTTGAGACTATTGTTTGTATATTGTATTGGAAATATTCGTATTCCAAAAGGGTCTGAGAACCAAGAACAATTCTAAACTGGTACGATCTTCCTCACTGATTTAAATATGTAGAAAAAGTTTCTTGAAAATGAAGTATTTTGTATCTCTGGATATAAAATAAGAGCTAACAGAGTCAAGTCTGATAAGAAGAAGGAAACTGAAACCAGAGGTTGTTCAGAAAAGTGTCTCACCAGCATTTTTCCCAGTCGAAGAACAAACATTTTTACTGTTAAGTGGAAGAGATGAAATTATGATCAGACATGCCACAGAATCTGTTTTGACATTTCCTTAGTTGTGGTGAGCTTTCCAAGTATCTGAGCAGTATCTAGATCCTTCTCAGTGACCAAAGAATTATTGAATATAAGAATTATTGTGCTAATCCCAACGTCCAAATCCATCACGTTGTCAGTTTGTGCTGAGCCTGCAGAAAGACATATTAGTCCTCATTCAGACACATCTATGGGAAACAATCCCAAAAATCTTTGTAGATGTGGTTATACAAGAGTCTTCTGACTTCAGGAACTGCAAATGACTTTCACATCAGCCTAGGAAAAAAGAACACTTTGTTTATATATTTTCCTATCAGAAATTAAGTGCATCAAATCTAAACCTGCAGCATTTAGAAACAATTCCTTTGAACCAAAACCACTATTCACAGCTGAGGAGCATCTAAACACAAAGGAGCTTCACTTCTAGAGCTACAGCTACACAGGGCACAGGAGGTGAAACACGGGAGGTTTCCATCATGGATGGCTTGGTTGCTTCCACAGAATCACAGAGTCACAGAATCACAGAATATGAGGAGTTGGAAGGGACCTCGAAAGCTCCCCCAGTCCAACCCCTGCCAGAGCAGGATCACCAGAGCAGTCACACAGGAACACGGCCAGGCGGGTTTTGAATGTCTGCAGAGAAGGAGACTCCACAACCTCTCTGGGCAGCCTGGGCCAGTGCTCTATCACCCTCACAGTGACAAAGTTTTTCCTCATGTTCAGGTTGAACCTCCTATGCTCCACCTTGCTCCCATTGACGCTTTTCCTGTCGTTGCACATCACAGAGAAGAGCCTGGCTCCTTCCTCCTGACACTCACCCTTTACAAATTTATAAACATTAATGACGTCATTAATGAGGTCAAACCTAGGTCCTTCCTTTGCGTTAAGTCTCCGTATTCCAACTTTTCGCAGGAGCAGGAATAACCACTCGCTTTCCTCTCTTCCTGCCCTTTGCCAAGACTAGGATGGAGAAATTGATGGAAAAACTGATCGAAAAACCAATGGAAAACCTTTTCCTTCCTTTCTGTCCCCAGGGGTGAGGAAGGAAGTCCCACCACGTTGGACTACATAACCCCAGGAGAACCAGTGACAGCTCTGGGCAGAGAATGCCACCACTGCACTCTGAGCTGTCTCCTCCAAGACTCCATAGGATCATGAGGCACCACTTACGACTCGTGCAGAGGAAGTCCAGAGGCAAATTTAATGAAAAAAGGATTCGCTCTACTCTGAATTTCCTCTTTCTGGACTAAACATTTATTTTCTTCCTATCTTTACCCACAGGTCTTACCTATTCAACCCAGAACTATGGGTTAGGGCCACAAAGATGATCCAAGGGCTGGAGCAGCTCTGCTACGAAGACAGGCTGAGAGAGTTGGGGTTGTTCAGCCTGGAGAAGAAAAGGCTGTGGGGGGGACGTTATAGCAACCTTCCAGGACCTGAAAGGTGCCTATAAGAAAGCTGGGAAGAGCTGTCCACTAGGGCATGTAGTGATAGAACAAGGGGTAATGGTTTTAAACTAGAAAAGGGGACATTTAGGTTGGATATTAGGAAAAAATTCTTCCCCATGAGGTGGTAGATCAGTGGCACAGGTTGCCCAGAGAGGTGGTGCAGGCCCCATCCCTGGAGATATTCAAGGTCAGGCTTGATGGGGCTGTGAGCAATCTGATCTGGTACCAGTGTCCCTGCTGAGTGCAGGGTTGGACTGGATCAGCTTTAAAGGTCCTTTCCAACCCAACACATTCTGTGATTCTATGAAAAAAATTATAAGGACCAATTACAGCCCAGAAAATCTAATCTTATACCCTACAGACATGTAGCTTTTAGTCAGAAATCAGATGAAAAATAACTGAAGTCAGAAGAGTTATAGTGGAAAAACTTATCAAAATTACACTTCAAACTTCTAAATGTGCAATGCAGCTGGAATCAAAACGCAATGAGAGGTCTCATTGTTTGTGTTTCCAAATCAGACAGATAGTTTAACTTTTGTGTGTTTAAATAAAAAGTGAAAGAATGTATCCAGGACATTTCTTTTAGTTGTGCTCGAAGCACAAAATGATCTTTTGAAAAAGCTACATTTTTGTACCTTTTTTTTAGCAAATATAAAACTGTATTTTAAAAAAGAAAGTAAATGACCAAGGAAAGGACAAGTTGGGATAACATTAAAGGAGAAGGGTGAAAAGCAAAGCCGAGCATGTACATTATTTTTTTCCAGGCCTGTGCTGAATGCATCATTTACAATATTTAGAAAGAAAGGGGATGACAGACTATGAACTATGGTCCCATTAAGCTTTCATATAAATCCAGGCAATTACATTTTTAAAGAAAAATTCTGCAATTCTGGCAAGAACGGGACACTGCAGTAGAAAAGAAAGCTGTTTATACGGAAGATAAATTACAATGCTGGGCTCAGGGTTGTAAACCAAAACTGTTTTCAATCAACACTTCACATCTGATTGATTGCTAATCCAGTTTTGTGTCGTACTGCCAGGTATGAAATCAGATTTCTAGTGATGTTAATTATCCAGCTACTTAAAACGCTCTCATTTCTGCAGAAATCAGCGCTTCCTGAAACGTGCAATTTTAGGTAAATGGAATTGCTCCCACAAGATCTCAAAAGCAAAGAAAAAAATCCTATTTTTTAGTATTTTAGCTGGAGGCAGCCCTTCCATGTCTTTGTGTAGCAACAACGCTGTACTGTGGGCTCAGCAGTAGCAACTGAGTCACTCAGATGGCCACGTTCCCTTCTCAAAGCTAACAGAAGCAGCCAACATCAGTTCCTCAGGACATTTAGGTGCTGGAGCGTGGCCAGAGAAGGGCAACAGAGATGGAGAGGGGTCAGGAGCACCCGAATGATGGGGAGTGGCTGAGGGAGCTTGGGGGTTCAGTCTGGAGAAGAGGAGGTGAGGAGAAACCTTATCCCCTCTGCAGCTCCTGAAAGGAGGGGGTAGAGAGGTGGGTGCTGGTCTCTTCTCCCATGTAACCAGTGACAGAACAAGAGGAAATGGCCTCAAGTTGTGCCAGGGGAGGGTTAGATTGGATCTGAAGAAAAAATTCTTTACTGAAAGGGTTATCAGGGACTGGAAGGGGCTGCCCACAGAAGTGGTTGAGTCCCCATTCCTGGAGGGGTTCAAGAAGCCGTGGATGTGGCACTTGGGGCCATGGTTTAGTGGGCATGGTGGGGCTGGGTTGACGGTTGGACTTGATGGGCTCTTCCAACCTTAACGATTCTGTGATTCTGTAATTAAAAGAGCTAAGTATACGATGAATTTGGGGAATTATCTGGTTGAATTCTGGAAACTGATGTCATTTTCCCATCATCCAATTTTAAACTTTTTCTTACAAGTATTTTACCAAAACCCTGTTACCTTCTGCTGCAGCAAAACCCAACTCCTCTCTTCCAGTCAGGCACAGAATAAAAGAAGTGAAAAACCCTGAAGGTATGAAAATGAGAAGTCAAATTGCCTTGAGGGACACAAGGATACAGAAAAATGTATCTTGACACACACATAAAACCAAAACAAAAAGAAGAAAAAAAAAAGGCTAAGCTTGTTGGAACTGCTTTCTGTCAACATTTCAGTTAGCGAAACCTCTCTCATAGAGATTGATTCATTAATTAAAGCATTCAAAAGAAACGCAGACAACATTTGCTTTCCCCAAATGGTCCCAAAATTGGATTTGTGGAAAATGTTTCACTGTTTGCTCTGTTTCAATTTGGGAAAAACGTGATTACAAGGGAATGATTCATTTATATTTTTATATTACATTACCCGTATCTCTGACGCTTAATAAAACGGATGTATATAATCAGAATTAACTTATAACGAAATGAAAAGCTATAAAAAGATTTTAAAGACATTAACAAGCATTCTGAATATGCCCAGGCCATTGCCGCATTACAGAGTGAAAGTGATACAGGTCATTTAGACCAGTGAGTTATTATTTGTAATGAGTTTACATCAAGTGAGGTTGTCACTCTGTTCCTCAAAAATATTCTTAATTGTCTGTTATGCAGAATATTGCTAAAATCATCGAGACTGTTATAACGGGATATTGAGCCATAAATTGAGCAGAGAGAGTTTTGGTGAATGGAGCTAAATCCAGTTGTGACCAGTCACAAACGGTGTTCCCCAGGGCTTGGTTTTGGGGCCAGTCCTGTTTAACATCTTTATCAATGATCTGGATGAGGGGATTGAGTGCTCCCTCAGCAAGTTTGCAGATGACACTGAGTTGGGAGGGAGTGTTGATCTGCCTGAGGGTAGGAAGGCTCTGCAGAGTGACCTGGATAGGCTGAATCCATGGGCTGAGGCCAACTGTATGAGCTTCAACAAGGCCAACTGCTGGGTCCTGCACTTCGGTTGCAATAACCCCATGGATGCTACAGGCGTGGGGATGAGTAGCTGGAGCTGGCAGGCAGAAAAGGACCTGGG
>NW_010196226.1:0-12336 GCF_000695765.1 Mesitornis unicolor
GAGAGTGAGAAATAAAAGCATCATTGCCGCCGCCTCCTTTCCACAAATTGCCCCCAGACAGCAAAGCCCCGGTAGAGCTGCGAGCATTGCGGGGGTCCTTTGGGTGAGCAGAAGAGAGCCCAAAGAGGAGAACCCAGGCTGGCAGCATTGCTGACTTCCCTCCGTGTTTCCCCCTGCGCAGGGAGAGCTTCCGCACTTTCCACGAGCTCTCTGAGATCTTCTCCGATGAGAACAACCACTCGCTGAGCCGGGAGCTTCTCATTAAGGTACGAGGCACGCATGGCACCCGGTATCTGGCAGGGAGCTGAGGCTGATCCCAGCAGAAGCTTCCATGCTGTCCCCACCATTGGACTGAAGCCCTGGCATTTGCTGCTGGGATTGCAGACGTGGGTGCAGGCAGGGTGTGTCGAGTCTGGGGAGCGGGCAGGGGTTGCAGACCAGGCTGGGCTTTCTGCTTCTCCACCCAAAAGCCGTTGTTGCCTGAAGCTTGCAAAGCAATTCAGCAAGCAGAGATAAGCAGTGGGATGGGATCCAGTGCACCAGGTGATGGCTTCTCCCCAGGGGCAGCTTCGTTTAACAGCCCGGTGCAAAGTCCTCTTGATTTCAGGTGGGGTTGTAGAGGTGGGGTTGTAGGGTTCATGAAAGGTTACGGCAAAAATGTCCATCCCCATGGAGCCTCTCCGCAGCTGCCCAGCCTGGCTCTGGTTTGAGGGCTGAGAGGATGCAAAATGCAAAAGGGAACAAAACATCCCATTGAGGAGCTGTTTGTATTATACAGAGCTGGGAATGGGAGCAGCAGTTCCTGTTCACTCAGCCTCTCCTCCCCGGGAGCTGTGAAAAAGCTCAGCTTTGATTTCCTCCCCCTCATCCCTTTTTCCCTCTACAAGGAAAGTTCTACAAATAAATTGGTTCACCATGGGGTGATTTTTAGCTCATCTATTAGTGCAATTTCTGATCCCCACCTCTCTCCACCTTCCAGGAGGGAACATCCAAATTTGCCACCTTGGAGATCAACCCAAAGAGGGCTCAGAAACGGCAGCAGCAGCAGCGAGAGATGGTGAGTCTGGCACGGCTGCCCCCATGCCCCCTCCCAGGCTGGTCCCAGCTCTTTGCTGACCCTGGCTGTCCCTTCTGTCCCCGCAGGGCGTCATGCAGGGCACCATTCCTTACCTTGGCACCTTCCTCACCGACCTGGTGATGCTCGACACTGCCATGAAGGACTTTCTGGACGTATGTACTGCCATCTCCATCCTCTGCTTTCTCCACAAAGCCTCCCCGGAGCCTGGGCTGATAAATGGAGGGCTGGTCCCCCATGCGTCCTGTGCCCGACACTGCACCCTGTGCATCCTATGTCTGACACTGCACTTTCTGTATCCTATATCTGACACTGCACTCTGTGCATCTTACATTGGACACTATATCTGACATTGCACCTTCTACATTCTGTATCGGACGCTGCACCCCACACATCCGCCTCTGTCAGCCCATGGAAATGTGCCACTCTTGCACTGCCCCTCAACAGGGACACTTGCACGGCAGTGGCAGCAAAGCAGGGGTCAGGGAGGGACGGGAGTAATATTTTTCTACCTGCTCCACACCGACATTTGGCTCCTTCCTTTCCAGGGCGGGCTGATCAACTTCGAGAAGAGGAGGAAGGTGAGAGCTTTGCCCTGACAGTGGGATGGAGCGGAGCGGGGAGGCTGGGGCTTGGTGCGAGTTCAGGCTGCGCCAGTCACTTTGGGGTTGATTCCTCTCCTTTTCTGCCATTGTGTTCTTCGTTTTGTGGGAGGAGGATTCTGGTCATTCGTATCTGCCTCTGTGTGTGGGGCTGGGCTGTTCCTGAAGGGGGCTGGGGCTGGCAAACATATCTGGTCTTACGGCCTCTGTCCACTGCAGGAATTCGAAGTCATTGCCCAGATCAAGCTGCTTCAGTCGGCCTGCAACAACTACAGCTTCACACAGGAAGACCAGTTTGTGGACTGGTTCCACAGCCTGGAGCGGCTCAGTGAGGCTGAGAGGTGAGCAGGAGCAAGGTCCAGGGCTGTGAGGAGGTCCCACCGCTCGTCTCCCCCTCCCACAGTGCACCCACAGTGTTCGCTGTGCCTGTGGCGGCACAGGGGGCTCAAACCCTCATCTCTCCTTTCCCAGCTATGGGCTGTCATGCGAGATTGAGCCGCTGTCGGAGTCAGCCAGCAACACGTTGAAAGCGAAGAAAAACACAGGCATCATCAAGCGATGGAGCGAGTGAGTCTGCTCATCCCCAGTGGGTTGCGGGGTGGTGGCAGGGGCCAGTGTGGGGTGACTTTGTCTGAGCATCACAGAACCAGACTGGGGAGGCTTCTGTCCTGCCACCCAAATGCTCTACCCCCTTCTCACCTGCCCTACGTCTCTCTTGGCAGCCGACAGCCACCGAGCACTGAGCCCTGCGCCAGTGGCAGCTCCCACTCGAAATCCTTCGACCAGCTCAAGTGTGGGCAGTACCTGTGCAGCGGGGATGCCACTGACTCGGTGAGCGTCACCTCGGCCGGCTCCAGCAGCTCTGACGTGGAGGAGATCAACATCAGCTTCATCCCTGAGTCCCCCGACTGCCAGGAGAAGAAGGTACAGGGCAGCTCCCGGGGTCCGGGTCTACAGAGGCAGGTGTGGCCATTGTGTGGGGACTGCTCTGCCTCTGCCCCGGTGCTGGGGCTGGGGGAGTGGATAGAGGTCCCAGGGACTGTTTCTGACCCGCCAGGGCTAGGGAGGCCCCTGCCCTTTGCTGCTCCGGCAGCGTGGCAGGGCTCTCGTGCCGGCAGCGGCTGTAGTCGTGTCAAGGTCAGTGAGATCCCTCTGGCCTCCCTCCCCCAGCGCTGGTACGCCCCGTCTGTGGCCGATGGAGAAGCTAAACCCACTGTGTCCTCCGCATCCCCTCTCCTCCCTGCCCTCCAGTTCTGGGAATCCACCTCCCTCTCCTCCCTGGACACGTCAGGCATCGGCTCAGGCTCCAGCAGTGCCTCGTCCTCTTCTGTGTCCTCCACGCCGGTGACGGCCTCCCGCACCCACAAGCGCTCGGTTTCTGGCATCTCCAGCTACTCCTCCCTCTCGCTACCCCTCTACAACCAACAGGTCGACGACTGCTGCATCATCCGCGTCAGCCTGGCTGTGGACAACGGCAACATGTACAAGAGCATCCTGGTTAGCACGGGGCACCCATGGTGACACCAGGGAGGAGTGGCTCACCCTGCTTGGGCGAGGCCATGGCCCATTTTGGGAGGAGACGGTGGTGGGAGGCTTGGTAGTGTTTTGCACACCCTCATCTTAATAATGCTCTGTGCTTATAGGTGACGAGCCAGGATAAGACCCCAGTCGTTATTCGCAAGGCCATGGCCAAACACAACTTGGATGGGGACCGGCCTGAAGACTACGAGCTCGTTCAGATCATCTCGGAGGAGAGAGGTGTGTGCTGGGGCGTGGGGGGCTTTACTGGGGGCTGTCCCTCCAGCCAGCTGTGCAGTCCTGCAGCCTGGGCAGCACCGGGTTGGAGCTGGGCTGGGAGGTGATAGCAGAGGGGTCCCAGCACCCAGGGACACCCCTCAGCCCCGCTCTGGGTCCCTTTGAGGGAAAGGGTTTCCGACTGGCCCTCATCCTTGGTCACTTCCAGAGCTGAAGATCCCTGACAATGCCAACGTCTTCTATGCCATGAACTCCGCCGCCAACTATGACTTCGTGTTGAAGAAGCGGGGCTTCTCCAAGGGGGTGAAGATCAAGCACGGCTCCAGCTCTACCCTGCCCAGGATGAAGCAGAAAGGCCTGAAGATCGCCAAAGGCATCTTCTAGCCTCAGCCCCACTGCCACCCATCACCGACGGGGCCTTGGGGGCAGGCTGCTCCAGGCTCAGCTGCCGCTGGTCTTTGTGCCACCCAGCATGGCGAGAAAAGTGACCCTCGTCCACGGGGACGACCGTGCATCTCCCTCCCACACCGAGAGCCGAGGTGCTTTGGTAATCAGTGTCGGCCTCCGCCTCTCTCTGCACAAGCTCCTGTTTCAATCAGGTCTTTTTTTCTACACAGGAAGGCAGCGGAGGGGGGATATTTCTATTTTTCTTTGTTTTTTTTCTTTTTTCTAACCTTCCACGGTGCGACACTAGTCCAGCCATCAGCCAGCCCAGAGCTGGAGCCCGCCTCTGCCGTAGGTGCCTTGTGTCTGAGCGAGCCGGGGAGCGGCGACTCGCAGAGGGGCCGTTTGCAAGAAGCAGTGCAGGAGCCACTGCCTCTCCCACATGAGCTGGGCTGCCCATGGGGCTCTCCCCTTCCTGGCTTTTCCCAGCTCCCAGTTTTACCTCTGCATCCTTCCTCCCTGGGATAACTGGCATCGCCACCACCATGCATCTCTGCCTGTCCTTCCCTTGGGAGAAGCCGTGGACACCCCAAGCTGGGGAGGATGCAGCCCTGCAGCGGTGCTGGGAGCCCCGTGGAGGGGAGGCTGCGTCTGTGCCGTGATGGAGCGGGCGCCTCGTGCTCCCAACAATGGGAAGCCTGCGTGGTTTTGCTCCTCTCCCCGATCCAGCACGTCCTCCAGCTGGGCTTCGCTGGCCCGCGTTCAAACCTGCACCAAAGATCAAACGCCAGTGTCTCTTCTACCAGCGGGGGAAGCTTTGCGCGGTGCCCCCAGCGCTGCCAGCCTGACGAGGAGAGCGAATTTCTGTCTGAACTTGTGTAAATAGAGACCTCGGGTCTGCGCAGGGGGCAAGGAGCCGGAGAGCTTGGGGCACTCCGGGTGCCCTGGCTGCCCCCTCCGACCTGCTGAAAGTGCCACTCACCTTGGGCTTTAACCAGACTTTTTCAAACATGGAAGCAGCAGCAATGAGACTTTTTTTGTATAAAACAAAAAAGTTTACTGATTTTTTTTTTGGCAATATTTATTGGTTGTAAATAGAAGAGACGAACTTGTACATTTTACTAATCCAGCCTCCCCCTGCCCTGCAGCCCAGACCCTCTCCTCTCCCCACCCTGGTATTTAAGGCTGCTGGGAGGGACATTGGCAGCAGCAGGATCATTCTGCTGAGCTTGTGGGGTGCAGACCCCACTGGCCGCCCCCTCCCTTCTTTCTGTACCACTAGTTGCTTGAGCAGGGGCAGAGATGCTTGTTTTAATTCATTGTAGGAAACACTAACCGAAGGG
The DNA here is from genome assembly GCF_000695765.1 of Mesitornis unicolor. Lineage (NCBI taxonomy): Eukaryota > Metazoa > Chordata > Aves > Mesitornithiformes > Mesitornithidae > Mesitornis > Mesitornis unicolor. Next base: position 5,160 of record NW_010196226.1, read on the forward strand.
GGAACCTTTTTTTGCTCCTGGCTTCATCCCTTTTTTTGTTTTTAAGCGCTTCCTTCCAGCACATCTTTCCTGCTTCCGTCTGTCCATGCTGCCAGGTGGGTGCAAATGCCATCCCCAGCTCCAGGATAGAGGCCTGGGCGGCACCTGGGGATACAGCAACGCTGCACGGCCATGCTCAGCGGGCTGGGGGCAGAAACTGGGCTGTGGGTCCCTGGCACTGGGTGGGGAGAGGCTGCTTGGGTGTGAGCGTGGCCGGCACTGAGCTCTCCCATCCCCATGTCCCCTCAGGTGGCATCGCCCATCGCTGCACATGATGGGAGCCCCTGGCTCCCTGACGCAGGGGCAGCTTCCTGCCTCCCACCCTGCCCTGAGTGTGGCTCCTGCCCTTGGGCATCAGCACCCCAGGGTCTTCCCTCTACTTCGTGCCTGCCCTCCCCTCTCCCCTCTCACCAGTGTCCCCCAGCAGCCCAGCGTCACTGGAGGGACTGGCTGTACCATATGTATTTTGTACCACTTCAATGAAGGAGCACACTGCCTGGTGTGACTTGTACACAGCAATGTAATTAGTCTTTGCAATAAAATACTGATGTTCAAATGTCTACCCCAGTGTCTGTCCTGTCCTCCTTCCCCAAAATGCCGTCATGTTCCTGGAGGAAGAGGAACGGACCTGCCTGTGGAGGAGGCAGCACTTGCACCTGTCTTTGTACCTTGTGTTAACTGCTAAGTTGAGCTTTGTTTTGTGTTTGAGCTAAGATACAGGGTTTTTGTTTGAGGGACCAATGCCTGATTTTCAAATGAACCCCGTTTCATTTGAACCTGTGAGTTGTTGGGACTGCCGTGTTTTCCACTTTCATAAATGTGTCATCCAGTTAACTGGTTTTATTCCTTTTGATACAAGTGATGGCTTTAAGAGCAAATGCAGTGGTTGGTCCTTACAGTGTGGAGGCAGTGGTCTGCCTTCGTTGGAGGCATCATTCCTTTGGCACTCCAGGGCTCATTTCTAATATGGCCAGCATGTTTGTTCTCTGTTTTATAATTGCACAGACATCAGGGGAGATTACTTAGACAGTGTGATGATTCTGAGTGTGGATATTCCAGCTAGCACAGCTGCATCTTTAATTTCTCTGTGCCTTTGGCTACGTAGATGAGTTTAAACCCCGAGCATTTGGAAATGAAAGAATCACATTGTATAGATAGGGCTGGTAATGCTGTTACAGGCAGAATTAAACATTCAGATCACTGCAGTCTAGGCAGACAGAGGGATTTTGAAAACAGCTGGGAAATAAACTCTGGTACAAATTATTTCTGGCTGCTTCAGCCTTGGGCCTCCTATTGCTTGAGAGCTTGGCTTCAGGTGTTTTTCCTAGCATTTCTAAGTGTGTTTACTCTTTCTGCCTGCTAATACCTGAGCATATATTCTTATCTGGCAGTGGTATGTCCACTGCATTTCTCTTTTTTTTTTTTCTTAGCACCCTGCTGCATTGCATGGAGAAGGGTAAGTCCATTGCACCATCCCTCGTGCCTCTGGATTGCCACATTGTTAGGACCTACACCTTGCCCTGGCTGGAGGTGCCCCCAGAAAGACCAATTGGTACACAGCACCACTTTTAAAGCCGTAAGAAATTCCTTTGTACTTACAGTTGCAGCCCATGCTACCCTGAGACAGGAGCACAAGGCAAAGCACAGGATCTCCCAGCGAGCCATGGTGTGTGCACACCTGAGGAGCCAGTCTTCAAATGCAGATTCTGTGTATGTACATGCATACATACAGATGTATCCAGGAGCACAGCAATGTGTCACTCTGTGAGGGCCCTGCAGATGCTGCTTCTGTGGGCTGGATGCCAAACCTAAGGAAATCTCTCAGTCTAACAGAACTCTAGAGAATATAAAAAAAATGCCAAAGCGTTGAGAAGCCTCACACAAGTGCAGGAGGCTGAAATTGTATTAAACCCTGCATTAGAGCATGTTATCAGCCACTAATGAGGACCCTTCCACTCATAACACACTGGGGAATATGTAAGACAGAAAATGCCATCAGATCCTTAATTTCTGTGACTGGGTGGTAACAATCCAGCCAGCAATGGCAGACTAATGAGTGGCCAACCTCTGTGGACCTGAGGCTCTGCCCCATTGCCTGCTTCCTTCCATCCTTGCTAACTACTGGGGAAGTCAAAAAGGAATTGAGAAGTGCACTGTCTGGTGAGGACAACATGCACTACATCCCGCAGAAGGGAATTAATCACTGACAGACAAGTTTTTTCCCCTGCTGGCTTTATTTCCAACATCGCCAGTGAGACTCAATGCTGAAGTGACGGTGCAGTATTTTCATTCCCCTTAGACAATCAGAAGGGCAGCACCTGCCTTAAAGGCCCCCAGTAGCACTGGAGTGCTCCTCCAGCACCTCCTTTTCTGATTTGCACATGGCCACCAATCTTGCCAAGCTGTACTTTCCACACATGGAGAGGTTTGGAAATGCAACTTCTCTGCTTTGCTGGTGTATTACCAGCTGGTTTGGAGTCCAGGCTCTTTCTTGGAAGTTGCTGAGCTTGCTTGAGCGCTTATTAGCAAGCAATTGTAAAACTATAGGCTCTGGCTCTCTCAACATCCAGAATGATGCCCAATAGTGGGTACCACAGTCAGCGCAGAGATATCTTGGTGGTCTTAGTGCAAGTTCTGCTTTCCCACATCACACGGTGGCTGAACCCTCAGTTCTCAAGGAACAAGAGCAGAGATTATTCTGTCCAACAGCAGCCAGACTGCTCCCTGAGTTCACACATAGTCCAGAATTTCTGTCTCCATTTCATTTTCACTCCCATCAGAAGGCTTGAAGTCCTCTTCCTCCTCTTCTTCATCATCCTCATCCTCTCCAGTCTCATACGCCAGCTGCTCTTTGCCATCTTCATTACTTCTTGTATTTGAGAAAAGAGCTTAATTGGGTAGAAAGAAAGACACTGTGATGCCTCTCTCAGTGAAACCTGGGGGCATTTGCAGTAGAGTTCATTAAACACAGAAGGCAGAAGCCAGAGGGTCACAGCTGATGTTGAACATCTTAATAGAATTTGATCAAGCCCAGAGCAATCTGTTTCCATACTCCAGGAACACGAGCAGAACAGTAGCAGTGCTGTGCCTCCTCTCCTGATTCTGACCTAATTCACTGGGCTACTGCTTTGGCCCAGCATCATGCAAAAGTAATTTCCTCACTTCTTGTTCAAATAATAACATCAGTAAAAAGTAAAATGGCACCAACAAATACATCAGTAAGAATAAGATCTCCATTATCACTGTGCAAAGACATTTAAAACCTGAAGGGCGTGATAGTGAACAGATGAAACAGAAAAAATTACTCTCAGCCATTCCTAATCCCAACCCACATTCATGTTGCAGGACAACAGCCCCAGCTCAGAGACTGTAATGAGCTATAACACACCACCAAATATATCTCAAAGGAGGCAAATACAGGAAGGCTACTGCAGTGCTGACTGCAACGTCCTTACTCAGCCCACTGTCTCTCAACGCCATCAGAAAGGTAGAGATACACTGCAGTAGTAGGCAGGAAGGCAGGAATACACTTTGGTGTTCAGAGCATCCTTACCAGGTCTGGTTGATCTGATTATCTGCTTTATCATCAGAGACATGGTATCTCGCAGATCATCGCTGGTCTTTGGAAGGCACCACCCATCCCGCTCTGTGCATTCTGACTCTGTGCCATCATTCCGGCGGATTATTTTCTGTAGGCTAAAATGCAGCAAAAAGGAAGGAAAAGTTAGCTTTCTACATTCAGATGTAGGCTTCAAATGAGACAGACAGGCTTACTTCTATTTTACTTCATTGAGTTGGAATAGTATATTTGGTTATTCATGTAATTGTCATATGGGAAAGGAAGCTCATGTGTGAAAAGTGTGTTCTATTTTTACTCAGAAGCTAAATACCTCTTATGTTTCTAGTGAAGGAGAGAGAGGGGAATGGACCAGATATACACAATAAGCTTTGAAATCTAGCTCTAACAGAAGACCCGGCTGCCAGTGTGCAGTACCTTTCCACGTTCAAGTCACAGAGCTGGTAGAACATCTGCCGATAAGGGGGTAAGGCTCCTTCTCGGAAAATGTAGATGGATTCCTAAGAGAAGAAAGAAGAAAAGGATTAATGTGTATTTTATGGTGTAACAGGACAACTCTGGCATATCTGAAAAGTATTTTTGATGGGCTGATTGAAGAACAAGGCACTTCCAGCACAAATCAGTTCCAAGGCATGCGTCTGCATATGGCAAAAGCTAATGAGGAATGCAGCAAAATTTCACTGCAGCCATAATCACAACAGCACAGTTGTGCAGAAAACACACATCATCTCTTCAAACTGCAGCTCTGTCTGTAGCCTAAAATACTGCTGCTTAAATGGGTTTTTTCCCTGCTGGATTTTGCAGGACAACCTAATAAACACGTGGTGATTTTTTTTTCCACTTCACTGCCCATAAAGTTCCAATTTTATCAACCGAAACAAAATGTTCATCACATCTAAGACTAGGGTTGAGAGAACCAATTCCATCTTGCAGCATGTAAGAAATACATTCAGTGCACAGCAGGTGATGTTCTGTAGCGAGTCGTGCAGCTCACAGCTTCCCAGGTAAACCTGAGGGCACCAACTCACAACTGTCCCCTTAATGACTGACAGAACAGGAAACACTCCCTCCTCACTAAGCTATGTGAAGATTCTCCTAAAAGAGAGTAATGCTTACCTTCAGTTTATACCTGCTGGAGGCAGGCTTTTTTGCACCAGATGCACCAGCTGTACCAAGCCCCTGTTTCAGATCATGTACACTGACTGTATGACTTACTGAAAGACAAAAAGAGAGTCCTAATTAGGGACATCTTTCAGTCTGTGGCATTGTACTTCTCTATGTTGATTCAACTTTACTGGTTAGCAAAAACCAGACCAACCCAGCAACTGAGCACGTGTTGCTCATTCTCCAGGACAGTTACAGGAAAGGTGGTGAGTTTGGTGGGTTTTCCCGCAGTGCATTTGTTTGTCATTTTAGCCTTTTATACTCTCTTGACAAAGAAAAAACTCCCTTCTGTCTGCTAATAGATACCGCGGCTGAGCCAGATATGCATCCAGGACTCTCGCAACACTTCCCAGCAGGAGACTTCTACTGGCTTAACAGGAGCACCGTATTATAACCAGAAAAAAAGCCCCAGTTTTGGCTCAGCTGGAAGATGGGAAGACCCTTCACCACCTGTGACAAGGATGGCATAAACAAAGAGAAGAGCCAGCTGGCCCTTCAGCTGGCCCAGCATACCTGGCTTCTTGACAGTGATGGGCAGACTGTAGTTATACGTGCTGCGTTTTGCTTTCACGGGCATATCATTAGGGGCGTAACCTAGAGGTAAAATAGAAAACCAATAATCAACAGAGGGCAAGCACCCTGCAGAAAAGCCCTAGCTCAGTAACAGAAGTGCTGGTGTGTGAAAGGCAGGGTGGTCTTTGGGATTTGCTGACTTTAGAAAGGTGGAGAGAGGTGTATCAGATCAACAAAACCCCTTAACCCGGAAAGGGCGAGATGTGATCTGATGGTAAGGACTGGATGTCAGCTCTGTCATGGACTTATTAGGTGACCTCAGAAAGTCCTTTCCCTCAGCGTGCCCTCTGCAAAATGAGAGCAGGCAAACTCTATGTCCCAGAGTCTGAGACCTAGCATCCTGCACAAGATGTTGAGGTCCTTGAAAAGCTACTACATGGGCAACAGAATCTACTGCTCAGTGCCTCCCCTGAGCAAGAGGGAAGATGGTCTGCTACATTCCCCTGGGCTTTGAAGACATGGACGAGAAAAGTCAGCCATCCACTGAGTTTGGAATGTGCCAAATGAGGAAGGACATATTGCATACTATGAAATGAAGTACTAAAGGAGTTTATGGAAGAACTATGGTAAGCAACGAGCTCAAAGGGTGTCATCTTCATCAGAGCAGAAATATGGCAAAAGAGTTTGAAAAACAAGTAAAAAGAAGAGTACTACCAGGATTAACCAGAAAGCAGAGAAAGCGTCTCTGTGGGTTGGGCCCTTTTACCATATTTCATTCCACAGCGAATTCGGAAGTCCAGTACTTGATAAATCTTTGCTTCAGGGTGTTTTCTGGGGTCATACCCAAACCTAACCCATAAGCTTCTCCAAGGACCTGTTAACTGCAGAAACACATCGGGGCAGATGGTTACCAAAAAAAAGCAGTACAGTGTTGCAGAACTTCTTAGAAAATTCTAATATTTTCCCTTGTTGCACTAAGATTATTTCTTTTACCAACTCTTTCCTTGCTTGCCACGTATATATTTATATACTGAAGCTTGGGCAATCAATGCACTGAAGCACAAATATTTGTCCACTTTTAGAAACTAACTTGCAAGGTCATGATAAAGTGCGTGTTTGGAAAAATTCTGCTCCCATTGCCAGACAGACAGTCAATGTGAGTGACTGACTGAACTGCAAAGCAGATTAGAACCACTGTTGTGAACAGTAAGTGAATCCTTTGTGGTTTTAACTTCTGTTCTACAGCAAGGCTTTCCTTCTCTCGTTATATAACATTAAGCTCAGGTACTTGGTGGTAGGACCTCAGAAATGGTAAAGGACCAGGAACACCCAGCTGATGCTTCCCTGCTCTGCCTCCTAGCAGCCTCGGACAGGTACAAGGGCAGGTTGACAGACTTACCATGTAATAGGCCAAGTATGGCAACAGGAGTTTCAGCTTGTCTGGGTGAACGCTGATATTTGCTTTTACTGCATTCCGAGACCAGACAGGGCGGACTTCAAAGAGCTAAAAATAATACAGAAACAACCATAGCAACAGTAGAAAGTGGGTTACTAATGGCAGTTCAGCTTTCCAAGTGGACTTCCTTCTGTACTGGCCCTCAGAATGAACTATCACAATGGCAAGGTAAGAACTAGTGGCACAAAAAGGAACTTGAGTTGGCTGCAAAGACAGATTCAAATCTTGACTTGCATAATTGAACTGAACACAACAGTATCAGTGGCATCTACTGATACTTGCTATATCAGCGTTACGATCACCAAGAATTTCTGGGGAAGCCAGAGAAAACAGGTACATGCAATTTTTTCCCCACATGGCACACTGCAGTAGAGCGCTCAAGTCTTGAATACGGCACGTACCTTTCTCAGCTCTTCCTCCAACTTTTT
>NW_010196227.1:0-15611 GCF_000695765.1 Mesitornis unicolor
CTGTGATTCTGTGATTCTGTGATTCTTGTTTAAGGTGAAATAAAGTCAAGTTTAACTTAACGCAATCTGATTTTTGTTCCTTAAAGAGACCTTGTGCTATGGTATACTCTTAGGGTAAACATTTTGATCATTAAATTTTCTGAAATGCCTCTCCCTATCTGAAATGACAGAAATAAGTCTGAGAGCTACATCTTGAACCTGACAGAAGAAAAATTACTTAAATTCCGCATAAGGAGGAAATTTCTATCTGCGAAACAGTGTAAGTCTGCTGACATAAAAGAAAATACATTCTGCACCATATGTTAATCTCCATTAAGGAATCAAACATGGTTTTAAAGCATAAAGAAACTCTATGTATGGGTATAGTATATTTTATTTGGATGTTAAGCTTTAAAACTTTATTGTTCAGCACTCTTCAGGAAGCTTTTCTATTAGTTGAAAAAGAAGAAAATTCATGAGTGTGAGTATTCACTTTCTAAAAAAAAGGTGTAAATGATACTAAATTTTTAAAATAGGGTCCTCTTTTACCTGATAAGAAAAGTTTCTGCTTTTAAAAACCAATGACTAGTCCAGATAATTGAGCTGGGAAAAAAAACAAAGAAAGAAAGAAAGAAACCCACAAAATACCTGCACTGCAAAAAGTAGGTTTTGTGAGAATCTATCTGTTGTTGGTAATGCTCTGAGGTTGCACGTAATTTCAGTGTAAATAATTATCTGAAGACTGCTTAACTTTCATGTAGTTCTAATAGTAGCTGTTTTCTGGAGATTACTGGGGGTGGATGAGTCTCTAGAGTCTGTTTTCTCATTTCTATCCTACACTGGACACCAAATATAGAAACCTCAGTGTATGTCCTGAAAAAATGAATGTCATGAGTCTGTTTTCACAAGGATTGCAAGATTTAGAAAATCTGTTCTAGGAAACAAAATGTTTATCAGTGACACTTAGTGATTTATAAAAGTTTAGCAGTATAAAAGCCAACTATGGCAGTATCATGTGCTTTATATATATGCATGGAACTTGTTCTTTATATACATTCCGCTATAAGTAATTACTGTAAGAAGAAGAGTAATTCCATATGCTTTAATCCCATTGTTTCTAAAGTAATTTTGACTTGAAATAGGGGCTACAGGCTTCACCATGTAATTCAAAGAATGGTTCAGGTTGGAAGGGACCTTAAAGATCATCCAGTCCAACCTCCCTGCCATGGGCAGGGACACTTCCCACTAGACCAGGTTGCTCAAAGCCCTGTCCAACCTGGCCTTGAACACTTCCAGGGACGGGGCATCCCCAGCTTCCCCGGGCAACCAGTTCCTGTGTCTTACCACCCTCACAGTAAAGAATTTCTTCCAAATATCTAGTCTAAATCTACCCTCTTTCAGTTTAAAACCACTTCTATCACTACCTGCCTTTGTAAAAAGTGTCTCCCCAGCTTTCCTGTAGGCCTCCTGCAGGTATTGGAAGGTTGCTATAAGGTCCCCCCAGAGCCTTCTCTTCTCCAGGGTGAACAGCTCCAACTCTCTCAGCCGGTCATTTTTTGGGTTTATTTTTGCACATTCTGGGTTGCATATTTAAAACATAGGAAAAACCTTGAGACATTCTTTATTGAAAATGGTAGTAAAAGTATCACGTCTAATTTAATGAATAGAGCAGTCTTATGTAACTACCATTGTTTTAAAAAAAAATCATTAACGTGGATACAGAGTTCACTGATGTAGATGGAGGGTGCTAGAGCAGAACATGCTCTTAAGGTTCAGAGCAGAGAAAGTATACCATAAGAATTGTTTAAAATCTTTATTGGAATTGTTTATATAGGTTTATTCAGATTAGAAAAATCTAGGAAAATAGTAGTTTTTATTGCCAAAGGAACTGCTTTGGTATGCAATCCTAAAAAGGACCTAACTGGTATTTCTGATGAGGTTTTGTGTATTGAAGGAAAATAATATGACCATGCAAATGTGCTTGAAAACAAGTGCAGGGTAAGTTTCATTGAAAAAAAAATACTTAAGTTTCTCCCTAAGATCTTTCATTTTTGAGAATCTAGACATCCGTCATAGTTTAAACCCAGTGGGCAACTAAGCACCACGGTGGCATTTTGTAGGCCTAGACAAAATAAGGACTGGGAGGGTTTTTTGCTTACCACTTATGGTCATGGGCAAAAGACAGACTTATCTTGGGGAGAAAAACAAAACAATTTAATTTTTATTACCAATAGCATCAGAGTAGAACAATGCGAGATACAGCCAGATCTTAAAGTTAAACACCTTCCCTTACCCCTCCCTTCTTCCCAGGCTCAGCTTTGTTCCCAGTTTCTTTACCTCAGACTGACCTGTAGTCTCAGACTACGCTCAAACTGCAAAATGGCTGCTAAGCATGTGGTTCAGCCAATAAAATATTCCCAAGAACATGTCTATTATCTTTCTCTATGTAGTATTTACCTGTTGAGGACCTGGGTTTTACTTTCTAAGTAAAAATAATTAGAATTGGAATGGTATGATATATTGTGTATTTTTTTTGTTCACGTGCTTTTAGATATTGGAAATCTTCAGACAGCAGAAAAAAATATTTTGGTTTTGTTTATTTTTCCCCCACTTTAAATGTACATAAAATACTGTCTGCTTTCCTCTGTCCTTCTCTGAATGACAATGTGGATTAGTTCTTTGTTCTAAAATGCTGGATAATATTTTGAGTAATGCATTCTTTTAGTGTACCGTGAACTACTAACACATACATAAATATATCAATAAAGAATACATGTGGGATTGTAAACACTAATGCTATCTATAAGGCTGTATGTTGCATACGTGTCATTTTTTAAGATGAAAATAGAATTTTGTTCAATATTCGCTTGAGACGTCTTTAGACTAAGCTGGTTTGAAACTGTTAATTAAGCTTTCCAAGTAACTGATAGAAATATTTTAGAGATTAGTCTATACATCGTAAACGACTCTATGTGTCTCTCTGCAAGTCATGTTTAGTCTTTTATTCAGTGAAATATTCTAGCAAAATTGGTAACAGATCTACCCTTCATAAAAATTATTTCTTTAATTTCATTTTTTAAAAATACGGTTTAGCCTTTTTCCACCAAATATTGTTCTATTACCTTAAATACAACTAATATGAAGGTATTCATTCATGTTAATGGACAATTTTGCACTGTTGTTATACATCTGTCCTCAGAAAAGCTCCTAGCAGAATGTCACAGATCAGACTGACCTGCTTTTTATATAGAAAGCTGATTGCTAAAAATTACTACCCCTAGTGGCAGTGGACAGTCTATATTTGTCGGCACTACTGTGCTATCAAATAACTTACCAAAGCCCAAAACTGGCAGCTTGATAGACTTGATCATGAAGTGCATTTTAAAGCAGCAATAGAAATTACATGTGTCCCCTTTTTTAAACAATCTATGCTGTTCCTAGATTGATTTCTTTGTACTTCCATAGTTACCGTTCTTTAGCTTTTGTATTGTTTCAGTAAATTATGTATCATTCTGCAAAAAACAAAGCAGTGATCAGAAGCTCAATACTGCTTTTACACAGAGATTAGTAAACAACAGGCTGACAGAAAAAGAAGTAAAAAGGATTGAGTAAATGTTAGGGTTAGTATCATGCTGCATGACATGGTGCTTCATTTTCAATTAAAATTCCTGTTTTCATCAAAAGAATACATATATTTTATTTTTAGCTCTTTTGAAGAACATGAAGCATCCAATGCTGGCATTTCTTTTATGCATGCAATAATATTTGCATATTCAGTATATCTATATAAAGAGCTGCCTTGTAACATTTCCTCATACTTTAAGATCACTTTTAAACTGCAGAAAATTAGTCTGAAATCTGACCCTATATATCAATGTCCTGTATGCTAAGGAAGGTGTAACTTGTAGACATTAATTATAGAAGATTTTCAGAGAAAAACCTTAATTCCAACAGTGTTAATGGCTTAGATTTTGATTACACTAGTACATGGTAGGAGTTTGGGATTATGAACAACTTCACTACAAAATGGGAGTTGGCTTCAGATTCTCATTCATAAACAGCAGTCAAATGAATTGAGAAAGTTTTTTCAGTTTGCTGAAAAGTTATTTGGAAAAAGTGAAAAATAAAGCTTTTACTTGAAGCTGCTCTAGAAGGAAAATGTTCTTTCATAATCAGTCTGGTGATCTAAATGATGCAGTCCTATTTGCTTACTGCCATAAGACAGAACATACATCCCACTGTTAATGATGACTACACGTAATATATCAGACAAGTTTTACATGTGTAATTATAGCAATTATAAGGTAAATGTAAAAAAAGGCCCGGTATCCTATTGTACAAGACTTGCTATAGAGTGATCCTGAAATTAAAGGCATATGGAGCGGGAAAACCTGGCTAGACAAACAGATTTCTTTCTGGTGAAATGTTGTGCAATAGAATGAAATTCTTTAAGGTGGAAAAAATTCTAGGTACATGAGTAAAATTAGAAGCTAGAAACTGAGAGATTAATCTGACTTCAGTTTGAATATTTACTTCTAAATCTTCTATTCATAATAACAGATTTCTGCTTAAACTAAAAATGGTGACTGCTTCATTGAACTTTGGTTGAAAACAGGATCAGTAGAAACTGGACAATGGCTAGATGCGGCTCCCAATTTTTAAGTCAGAGAGACTACTATATGCTATATTTTATCTTTTTTTAGAAGTTGCCTGGCTTCTCTCACATGCTGTAGTATTGGGTTTGGGGCTTGTTTTTTGTTGCTGGGTTTTTTTGTTTATTTTTTTTAGGAATGGGAGATTCTTGTTTACACTTGCATTTTTAAATAGCAAATTTCTTTCAATGTACTTCAGTGGTAACATAACAAGACCATAAATAGGATAACCTCCAAGTTTTTATTTATGAAAGGATGTGCTGAAGTCTGTTTTCCTTGTTTCTGTTATGGTTTAAGGGTTAACAGCCTGAAAGGGAAGGACAGGTGGTGTCTGTAGGACTCTGGGGGGTCAGAGATCAGTACTGTTCCCCCCCCTTTACGGCCACAGTCTATAAAAAAACCGAGGGTTTTGCGGGCTTTTCCTGGCTTCATGGGCTGTTTCCTGTCGTATCTCGGGACAGCTGGGCCTACCTCCACGTGCTCGGCAGCATCCACCACCATCCGCTCCCAGCACCACTGCGGTCCCTGGTGACGAGTCACAGCAGTCACGAGGCACTGTTTGGACATTTCCACTAGGGACTACTGGGATCGGGTTTTGTATATAGTTAAATATCATTTGTCCCTTATTAATTCCCTTTTCCTTTCCCCTGTTGTTTTTTAATTAAACTTGTTACAGTCTTAACTTCCAACCTTGTGCAAAGCATCTTTTTCCCTATTCCCTTTTTTTTAATCCTCCCCCTAGGAGGGTAATGGACAATAGAGAGAAAATCCTGCTCCCTGGGCTTGCCCTGAGCCCTAAATGGGGGCAATTTCTTAAGCAAATATTCATCTCTCACCTGATGTGTTAAAGTGTGTGCATAGTTAAATACAGTAACATTTGAATATAGAGTGTGTTCATGGACTAAAACAGTAATGAATTCCTTGTAGTTGTTTAAGTTCATCAGACTTCACTGAATCTTTCTTCAAAATGTGTGTGACTGAACAGCAGTCAGAGAGTGATAATCTTGAATCTTGCTTTTGTGGTTAGATTCAGATCAGTAAAGACTGAAGAGTTTCTGTAGTCAATTATTGATGTCAAGAACATTCATGGACATTGGGAATACCTTCTGTAATACCTTCTTTTGTGAATAGATGTTTTTATAATGCTTTTGGCTGTTGAAATAGCTTCCTGGAATGATCTGTATGTTTCCCTTTGCTTAAGAGAGCAAGGGTTAATTGAGATACACTGTAAACCTTTTATATAAGAGCTTTATTTTTGTCCTACTCAAGTATTGACAATATTTTTACTTGTCTGCATTTCAAAGGATGCACAGTTTGAAGGTCTGTAATTGCTCAAGGGTTTCTTATTACATAAAGAGTATTTTGGTAAACTTGTGCTTATTAGTGTGTTATTAGGTCCTAATTTCTTTCATTATTTTAGTGTTTTTGAAAGCACAATTTTGGATTATCTGTGTGCTAGTTTTCTTTACATGAGGACAGAATGTGTTGGGTGTAAAATGGATATACTTCTTTGGAAAAGGTGTCTTAGAATATCTGGGTCACTTCTATGTCATTGTGGTACTGAAATTCAGCTACCTCACATAATCTTTAATTGTGGATGAAAAGCATAGACATATTAAAGTTTAAGAAAACTTCCATCCTGAAATTTTACAGTTTTGTCATATGGAGCTACAGTTCAAAGTGTGATAAGTTTTCTGCACCAGTTGTATTCCTTTCTGAGTTTTCATTGCCTAGCTCTATATCCTTTTTTGCAGTAATAAAAGTTGTCAGGATGCGTCATGGGAGACTGCGATAAACACACATAAGACAAGGAAAGATAAATTCTCCTGTTCCTTGTATTCTAGACACACACATGGTGACATGTTTGCCTTTTCAACAGCAATAGAATGCCTTTCTGGACACAATAGAAACATTTTACATGAAAACATAATCTCATTCCATTGAGAACTGCTTTTTTAGATAAACCTATTCTTCCAATACTTGTTTTAGGAATTGCAAATTGCAATCCTCTACTTTCAAATGAGCTTTCCAAATTTTCTAGCAATGTTTATGATGTCTATTTTTTATTCAGTATATCAACAGTATCCAAGTTTAAATGTCACAAATCTTAGAGAAAAAAATTGTAATTATCTGAGAATTTTGGGAAACTAGTGTTACTTACCAGGACACTGTTCAGAACAAAATGACACTGTGTGTGATCATGCTAACAGAAAAGAATGTCAGGTGTAAGGTAAATTAGAAGTTAATGGAAAGAACATGCAGAGAAAAATCTTTGTAAGAATTGATAACTTTGATTTTGTCACAATCCTGTATTCTTCAGTCTGCAGTTCTGATAAAGGCACCTAAGTAACTGGCCAGGCTTCAGGACAAACTTACTCTCTTGGTTCTTTTTACACTAGAGTTTGAATACTACAATAAATATCTTATTTAGATGCTTTAATGGGATGTCTTAGCCTAATGGAAGCTAAAGTCCTTTCACAAAGCTTAGCTGTACAATGTAATGGATTTTTCATATTAGTACTAAAGATAATCATAAAAAATAGTTTTTCTAATCTGTGAATATGTTTATAGGACTATACCTTAGGTAGCTAAATTTACCTCAGTACTCCTCTGTGTCTAAATCATATGTTTCAGGTTGTGGTAGGAACTGCTGAATGTATTTCAGCAGCACACTTTGCTTTTCTTAACAGCTCTTAATACAGTGTAGCCCTAAACTTAGATAAGCTTATTAATATTTTCTACAAAATTATCAACATCTGGATGGAAAAAGTTTTTGTAGATATCTTTTTAAAATCCGTGACAGATCTAGCAAAACTGATTGCAACTATGGGGTGTTTAAAAGCTATTTGCAGCTAACACCCTACTATTAATTCCTTTCTACTTCCAGTATTGCAGGATTTGGCTTTGTTTTACCTTTACACTGTACACCATCTTCATGGTTCTTGAAACATGATCACATCCTCTTCAGCATTTTTATCTTCATAATGAAAGGTTTAAGACCTTTCTAGCTTTTTCTCATGAATTAGCTTCTTAAGCTGCATTTTGACACAGAGATCAGAACTGCCAGAACAGAAGGTGCAGGCTTCTATGTTATTTTCCTTGCATCCTTTCTAGTGATGCTCAGTATGCTGTTGGCTTTCGTTATCTGCCACTACACCTTGACTGAAAGATCTCAGGAAACCACTGGTGGTGGATGCAGACCTGTTTGCTGGTTCAGAGTTCAGCATCACATAGGCATGCTTCAGATCATTTTTTCCTTTTGTTTATAACCTTGCACCTGTCTGAAGCTCACCTTGCCATCTGATGCTCACACACTCAGCTTAGTGAGGTCTTTGCTATTGTTGTGGCATCTGTCTACCTGGAAAAGCTTAGTATTGTCAGTAGACTTGGAGATCTGACAGTGCTCCTTTTCTGTCATGGATAGTGAATAAAATGAGTAAGTCATGACACTGATGCCTGGAGGGCCCCAGGACTGACTCTTCTCTGCTTTGAAAAGGGAACGTTAAGCTCTTCCTTTGCTTCCTCTCTCTTAATCAGCTATTTAGTTTATGGAAGGACCTCCAGTCATATGACAGGTCAGTTTATGTAGTAATTTCTGTAATGAAACCTTGTCAAAGGCTTCTTGAAAATCCAAGTATGCTATGCTTGCAAAATAATGACCCACTTGAAGAGCTCTGGCAAGCCACTAGGCCAGGATTTCCCTTCAGAAAAACAGACTGTCCCTTTCCAAACAAGCTCAGTGACTGTATGTCTTACTGTAGACTCTTGGCCTTATCAGAGAGAGAAATCAGTCTCAGTCAGTAGTTCCTAGAATCCTCTATAAATCCCTTTCGGTAGACAAGGGTTATCCTGACAATCTTAGAAGTCCCCTGGCATGGCAATAGTTTATACATCTCAGTCTGCAGTCCTGCAACTGCTGTGTGAGTTCCTTCAGAGCTCTTGTGTGAATGCTGCTGTAACCAAAATCAGGAATAGAAAAACCTCTTAACACCAATGTAGCATTAAGAAGCAGGCATCCTTTATTTGACATTGGGTGTGAGGGAAAAATATTCCAAATCCTACGCACCACTGCTGGCACTTTTCTTGACATATATAAACACAGAAGTTTCAGGATTACATAATCTGATACAATGATTGGTAGCAATTTAAATATAATTATAATCCATTTAAATATCTGATGAATCATTCCTGACTCAACCTGCACTTGTATACCACAAGTATATGTGGTGGTCTCTGGTGGTCCCTTGTGGTTCTGAAGAGACATTTCTTACTGTGCTTTCCATGCACTCTGAGTCTTTCTTCCATATATGATCTTTCCTGGGTCCATAACCTTTATTTGTAGATTCCTCAGGTTCCTTATCTTGGTCTCAACCAGCGTTCTGCTGGTTTATCTGTAGTCCTTCAGAATGTACTAGGATGTATCTGTATGTAAGATGTATCAGTCACAGTTATAAAAGTAATGTCCTTGAGCCTGTTCTTGTTTGAGGCCCCTTACAACATTGCTATTCCATATCTAATTTAAGCATCTGATTTAATAATTCCTTCTCTTTATAAAAGGACTACAAACTGACATAGTTCCTCTGCTGTCTTCCACAATGAATTTATGGAGAATGTCCCCATGATCTTGAGCTGTTAGGAGTAATGCATAACTTCTCTGCTTATGTCTTTTAAGTTCCTGACCATGCTTTCTATACCTTTGACATAGATAGTCCCAACATATCCTGTTTATCTGCCTTTGAAATATTTAAAACCTCCAAAAGTCACTTTTCAACTTTCCTGTTGCCATTATGAATTCGTCTACCTGCAGATTAAGTTGATGTTGTTTCATGCCCAAATCTTTGAGGCAAATGTTCATCTCAATACATTTGAATGGAGTGAGGCCAAGAGCATTAGATAGATGTATGAGTTTAGGTATGGAAGTATCTGGAGTCTGCTAGAGTACACCACTCTCACTGCTGCTTTCAATTAACAATTTAAACATGCCAAGTGACTTTGAGTACCACAGATGATTGACCAGAGAAAAGCTAGTAAACCTCTGGCATTTGTGCTTTTCTTCTCTAAGATGGAAGCTTCGGAAGAACTGAATGAGCACTGTAAGGGCCATTAGATAACAGCAAAACCTCAGGACAACTAGGAAAACCAGAAAATCATGGATTACTGATGTCATTTCAGTCTAAAGGTTGAAAAGAAGATAAGTGATTAAAAGTAGTTGATGATATACAGTCTTTGTCATCTTTTTTTGTTTATTTTCATGGACAGATTTTAACGTAATTTAGTTTGGGAAGCAATTTGGTGTTTATGTTAACAAAACCTTAAACACTTTTTTGCAGTTAAAGACTCTAGCCTTCTTTTCCTACTTTGTTTGTTTCCCTTCAATGAAAGTTTTGATTAACTGCCATTTAAGCATAAATACAGGAGATTCAGATCAGTAGTTCTAGAAACAAACATTTGTCTTGAGCGGTGCTTAGGATGTTTTATCTTCAGTGTTTTCCGTGTAGCTTTGTGAGACAGAAGTACATTTCTAAGTCTTTTAACAAGTTGCTTCTATGCCTGAAGGAATTCAGACAGAGACCATATGTTTGCTAGGAAATTGATGTTTCTGTTTCACTGCTTTGCTCCTAAATGTCACAAGTGCACATTCTACTTAGAAACTATGTAGAATCACAGTATGAGCTATGAGCTCATATGAAAATTTCCAGAAATATAAATCCAATGGATCAATCTCAATTTCATTTTATACAAGTTATTCCATCAGTTTCTCATCTTGGCATTGAGTAGGAAAATCCAGATAAATCTTCTAAAGAGCAACTGTTTGATCATAGTAAAACTTAAGACAATGGAGTTTGAAAACCCTACATATACACAGTAGTAGTACAGTGCATCACTGTAGCTGTATGGAAGTACTGTCTGAGCACTTGTAGAGATACGTTTATCTGGGGTTTTTTTGTGTAGTCAGGATTTCTAACTTATACTAGCTGATCTGTGACACTTTTCACCTGATACTCAGAATATAACTAAGTATCTACCTACTTGTCTGTCTTTCATGGTGTTAGAAAATTCAGGTAAATACTGTCTTGGAGCAGTTGCAAAAAAAAAAAAGTTTATTTAACCTTTCTTATATTTATTTTACTTAAAATTATCCTCTCCTTTGTTTTCTTTCAATTTTTTCCATATTTAACAATCCTGAAAGGAAAGGGTTTTTTCCCTTTAGAAATTATGTACAGCTAAAAAAATGTCAGTATACTAAATCTGAGCAGCAGATCTTGTGTGGCAGTTACACATTCAAGCTGGAGTTGCATACAAATGAACACAAGGAAAAAAAATAATTCTTACCTGCATGAATTCTGGTTTCTAGGAATCACACATTTGCTGAGCTGGCACTTGTCACAGGCAAACAGAGCTTGGTTAATATAGCTAACTTAATCAGGATCAAAGGGGTTTAATTAATTTAGTGATTAACTAATGATGCATAATTAGCCAGCAATCAGTGAAATACACATTAGGGATCAATATGACTAATACAACAGATGAAACAGAATACTAAAGACTTCTAAAATATGAATAAACTTTACACATCCAAAACATCCTTTTGCAACTACTTCTTGCGGTTACAGGCATCCCCACCTCCTGGGAGGTGTGGGTTATGTGTGCACACACCCTTTCTGGGGCTGCCGTTGTACATAGCTGCAGGAGAAGTGGGTTCTGCAGCCTTCTGTGTAGCTGTGCTACTCCCTATCACCTGCCTAAAAAAGAAAATAAGATAAAGTAATGCATGATTTTGACACTGCTAGGAGGGTGGATTAGAGAAACACCAGAACAAGATTCCCAGTTCTGCTCAGGATTTGGATGGATGGCTCTATAGGGATTGTACTGTCCTGTCTGGAACAATAAAGGCTCCAAGCTGAGCTAAATCCTGCATCCTAAACAAGTTACAAGGGAAAACATTAGTTGTGATGGTGAAACTTTTGTTCTTAAATCGTTCATTTCAAAATCCTCTGTAAGCTAATTGCAGAGTAACTTGCCAGAAAGCAGTGTCCAGCAGAATCTCATTCTGTGAAATGTACTCTGACATGACTGTTGTTATGGTTTACCTACCTGTTTTTTGGCATTGCTTTTCGCCCATCTCAACAGCAACTTTGTTACCTTGTCAGGAACAAAGAACATCTGTAAGTAGTTTCTGTAACTTAAATATAGCCCAAATGAATAGCTGAACTGTAGACAAATAAGTAACTTCTATAGGTCAGCAGAATTATTTTTTTAATCCTAATTTAGTCTGCTCAAACTGCAAGTCTACTACCAATTAATCATTATAAATAGATATAATTATCTTTGTAGATATTGTAAGTTAGGCAAAACTACCTCAGATATTATAGTCCCTCAAGTCTCAAGGAAAATATCAGATTGCTTTATTTAAAGTATGCTTAGTGATTCTGTACCTGTAAAACACACTATTTTGGTGTGCTGTGCTCAGTTATAACTAGCAGAGATATTTTAAATTTATTTCTAGCTTTTCATCTGCAGCCTCCTGCTGTTATTATAATAGCATATTAACACACATTTTCCTGCAATTACTACATTTAATTTTAAATATGCCTTCTGACATTTTCTGCCTTCAATACAAACTAACCTCACTATATCTATTTGATTTCCTCATGTGAAGTACACAAAATATATTGAATTTTCTTATCTGAACTTTTTAATTTATTTGCACATCAAAGGAAACATCTTAAAAATTTGGCTAGAATAGCCCTGTTTGCTGAAGTGGGCAACAAAAGCTTGAAGACATTTGGTGGGAAGTAAAGAATTGCATATCAAATGTCTAATTTAAGTATTTCTAATGCTGGTATTTCTGATATCCTGCTGCTTAAAAGTTATTAAATCTGCTGTCTTTCATGGTCAAGATAACAAGAGACAAAATATGAGGTGAAATGGAGTTTTCAGGATTCAATAGCATAGTTTTTGATGCATTTTAAAAACAAGAACTGCAAAGTTTATTTGCGCACCTCAAATAAAAATTATATAAACCCACTGATGACAGTTTAACAGGTTTAGGTAGGAGGATAAGGCTGTGGAAAATCAAGATAGATGGTACAGAAACCCACAGATGGATTCAGCTTCCAACTGTAAAGATCAATAATGGCAATTGTGATGGTGACTCACTAGAGATACATACTTTGGTATTATTGTGGTCTCATATAACAATGAATAGTCAGAAGATGGATTTATGCTCCAGATGTGATAGCTTACCATGTCAAATCTTTGTGAATAAAAGCTGTAGTATCTTTCTTTTCCTTTCCTTCTGAATTACTAGCATGGATTGGTGTTTGGTTAACTAAGACTCATAATGGAGCTTTTCATAAAACTTAAGTGAAAAACATTCAGAACAAACATGTTCTGCTCTCTGTGTGCCTGGGCTCTGTAGAAGTAGAAGGGAAGTGATCTTGGATTTGCTCAGACTGCTGTGCCTGGGGTGAGTATGCAGAAGTTGCATCATACTCGGTTGCAAAATAGTGTGAATCTCCTCTGTAGTGAGGAGCCAAGGGAGGTGAGCTCAGTAAAGCCATGCGTCTTCCCTTGTGATAGATTAAATTGTTTGCAAGATACCAATGTTTGTTTCACTGCTTCCTGAGATACAAAGGAAGGATTTTTATAGGGTCATAGTCCAAATAGTATTAAGGATTGCCAGTAGTAATTTTTTAAAATCTTTGTTATAAGATTCTTCAGTAATGTTAATGGTGTTTGTCTTTGTTAGATATTTAGTTTCAGTTTAATTTCCCCCCCTCAAGTCCCCCCCCCCCCAGATTTGCTGTATCTGGAGTAAATAATGACTTCTTTAAAGCCAGAATTGTCTTCCTAATTTCAGTATGACCAGATTTTCACCCTTATAATTGTAAACAGAGTAGGATACTTAAAATTTTTAATAATATTCTAGTTGTCCAATCTTTCAAGAAGGTTTTGGATAACAGATTTTTTTTTTTAAAAAGAGGACATAAGGATCTTAGGTTTTAAAATAATTTTTATCTGCTCATTTGAATCACAATTGTCTATGTAATTTTTAAATTGTATTTATTTTCCTGTTTACAAGAACACAATCGATTGGTAGGATAGGAAGAAGTGTAGTCATTACTTATAACACACTTGAGTTTTTTTCATCTTTTACGGACAGTTCAGTTCTGTATTTAGATTTTTGATACTGTTATGTTAATTCCAAAGAATTGTGCATCAACTGGGGTTATTATAATGAAGAGTAAGCAGTCAGAGTACAGTCTGTAACTTTCTTGTCTGAGTCTTATATGTACATAAATTAAAATTTTACACATTTGTGAATGAGTAATATTCTGTGTACTAGATAAACATTTGTGAAAAGATACAGAACTAAAGGTGTGCTTTTGCTCTGCCTTTGGGTTTTCTTTTGGACACAGAACCAAAGTAATAAATCAGCTGTTTGAGCAGTCTAAGTAATTTGCAATGATGAGCCTTCATTATTTTCTTTTACATTAAAAAAGAAAATATAGTGAATATATAACCTGAAAGCTACTTCTAATATTAAAAATTCTTTTCACTGCAAGTGCTTCATGTTTCAGTATGTCAAAAAATGTTACTAAAAAACCATTTTTGATCTTCTGACAAAGATTTTGATGGGTAGGAGTAAAGGATATTAGAATTCATTAAAAATGACAAGAATTAAATGCATTATCTTGAGTGTTACACAGTGAATAAGATGTTAAAAAATAGTCCTTTTAAAGAAATTATGCAAGAGAATAAAAGGTAAATTATTTATGCTGGGTTACAAGGCTCTCAACTTAGTACTATGACAAAGTGATGGACTGTTTCATCTGCTTTTGAGTTTGTGTTGAGACAAATGGATTTATGAAACTCAGAATTGAGAGCTGAGCTTGATTCTTTTTTTAAGAAATGTGTGATCTTGGGAAATCTGCCAAGTTTAGAAATAAGGGACACTTCCCCCCTAAAAAAACAAGCAAACAACAAACCTACACTAAAAATCCCCACAAAAAAAAACAACCCCAAAACAAACACACACCACAGGATAAAAATCCACAGCTGAGTTAAAATTTGAAGCCACAGGTTGAGTAACCTTGCTTGCCAGGAGTCAAGGTATACATTTATCACAGAATCACAGAATCACAGAATCACAGAATCACAGAATCACAGAATCGCTCGGTTGGAAAAGACCTCTGAGATCATCACGTCCAACCGTTCTTGCCTACCCGCTAAACCATATCCTTAAGTACCTCATTTACCCGCTCTTTAAAGACATCCAGGGATGGTGACTCCACCACCTCCCTGGGCAGCCTGTTCCAGCTTCTGACAACCTTCTCATTAAAGAACTTCTTCCTTATCTCTAACCTGAACCTCCCTTGGCACAGCTTGGTGCCATTTCCCCTTGTTCTATCCCTCATCACCTGGGAGAAGAGACCAGCACCCACCTCTCTACAACCTCCCTTTAGGTAGTTGGAGGTGGTGATGAGGTCTCCCCTCAGCCTTCTCTTCTTCAGGCTAAACAACCCCAGTTCCCTCAGCCGCTCCTCATAAGGCTTGTTCTCCAGACCCCTCACCATCCTTGTGGCTCTTCTCTGAACACGCTCTAGAATCTCAACATCCTTCTTATAGTGAGGGGCCCAGAACTGAACACAGTACTCGAGGTGCGGCCTCACCAGTGCCGAGTACAGGGGGATAATCACCTCCCTGGAGGTGATTTATGCTACATCATGTTTCTCATCGTGTTAATAGTGTGTTTGAAATTAGATATGATTAAAGACACCTTAACAAGGGGTTTTATGAGGAGTCTATCTCTCTGAACTCCTAAAATATTCTGCATCTTAAAAAGTGAGAGTAATAACTTCTTAAATAGCAATGTTAAATTTGATTGCTGAAGTTGCAAATTTGTGAAGATAGGTAGTTAAATTTTATTATATGTGTAAATATAAAAATAAAATAAAGTAAAATAAAATAAAATAA
>NW_010196228.1:0-205 GCF_000695765.1 Mesitornis unicolor
GGCCTTCGCGTATGCAGATATTACTTCTCCTCTGCTCAGAGGTCTCTGTCTAATTTAGTACCTCCCGATGTTGCAGAAGTCATAACACGGGCGTCTCCGGAGGGGCGCAGCTCGTCCCCGGGGCAGGGCGTGTGTCACGCAGCCGGGCTCTGCGACACGCGTGTCCCCGCCGCAGGACGCTGCCGATGGCGGGGAGGCATCCACG
>NW_010196228.1:483-2887 GCF_000695765.1 Mesitornis unicolor
ACGGCAGGGCGAGCGCAGAGCCGCAGGCACGGCGGGGCAGGCGGACGTGGCCATTGCACCCCAGTGCAGCCTGAGCCGTGGGGGCCATCGCTGGGCCAAGGAGGCACCGGGCAGCTCCAGAACAGCCAGGTCTGCCCCAGAAACACCGGACTGCCCAGTCCAGGGACGTCGTGCTGCTCAGGCCCTGTCACCAATGACCACAGCATGGGACAGCAGCGCGCTGGCACAGGACGGGCTGGGCCTGCCCTGGGTCTGCAGCCATGAAGGCAGCAGCAGAAGGGCCCACGTGGGACATTCCCCGCAGAGAGAAACGGGTCCAATGCAGCAAAGCTCAGCGCACGTCCCCGTTTTCAGCAGCAATAAGAGGCTCCCATTAACCCAACCGCCGTGGTCGGAGGGGACGACTGTCCCGACTGTCCCCACCGTGGCCACTCCTGAGCACGGCAGAGCTGATGGGGTGGCTCTGAGGGACCCAGCCAGGGCCAGGGGAGACGCCGGCCGTCTGGAGCGCAGTTGTGACAATCCTGCCGGTGTGATTCCCTGGTGGGTGAAGTATTTCACAAACTGAATGACCCGAGGTCATTAAACTTTGTAAAGAGATCGCTGCAGGTATTTCCAGACATCTATCAGACACTAAGTCACCGCGACTGCCTACGACCAGAGGAGAGCGCAGGTCGGCAAACAGTAAATTCTCCCTTTTTATGTCCCTTCGGAATTTTTGCTGAGGTTTCCTAATTTTTCATATCCAATTTGATGACCATATTAATTAAAATTACAGTTGACTAAGAGGTACTTTTATCCTCTTATCACCCTATCTGATATGAAGAATGAGTCTAACTGCTGAAAAATAGCGTGAAGACAGACACCTATATGATGCAGGCTTTTTAAGCCAGTTTCTCATTTAAGACAGGTGACTCCTGGGGAATACTGCTTCCCTGCGGTATCTGAAAGAGAAATGCAAGAGGTTTCCATGCTTTTGCTTTCTCTGTTCGTAGCTGCACAAGCTGTGGCTGTATAAATGTGCGGGGATGCAGGTCTGGGACACATTCATCTCGCTCCTGCTACTCTCAGTGTCTGCCACAATATTTATTGTACAAATAAAAGCAATGCAAACAATGAGATGCTTTTAAGCAAAGGTACCGAGAAAATCCCTCAAGTTCGGAGACCCTGCATCCCGTGGCCACTGCCCTGCCAGGGCCATCAGCGGGAGAAATGTGGGGCCTGCTCCTGCCCCACTCCTGCTGTTCCTGCCCTGTTCCTGCCCCACTCCTGCCCCACTCCTGCTGTTCCTGCCCTGTTCCTGCCCCCTCCTGCCCTGCTCCTGCCCCACTGCTGCCCGCTCCATGCGGAGATAACCCCCGTCTGCCCCACGTCCCCATGCGGCTCTGGAGCCATCAGCGCAGCACCTGGGGCAGGAGCGAGCGCCCGCTCCCAGGAGGGCCTGTTCGGCAGCAGCGATGCAGCAGCTCCAGCGGCTCTGCTGCTCGTTTGAAGTGTGACACCACTTATTTCGCCAGATTAGATTGGTTTTTCTTGCCGTTCTTTTTGCTTTGTTTCAGCGGAGGAGAGAAAAAACCCAGCCAAGC
This sequence comes from Mesitornis unicolor, assembly GCF_000695765.1. Taxonomy (NCBI): domain Eukaryota; kingdom Metazoa; phylum Chordata; class Aves; order Mesitornithiformes; family Mesitornithidae; genus Mesitornis; species Mesitornis unicolor. The sequence goes on from NW_010196228.1 coordinate 2,070, forward strand.
CACAGCTAACGTGATCAGGGTGTGCACGGCGAGCAGCCCAGAATGCTGTGAAATCACATAAAAGATTTGATCAGAGTCAATATCGGCTGCTGAGCTATAATAGGTTTTGTGATTCTCCTAACAGGATTTTAATTTTATGTTTATTATTTGGGGACCAGCAAAGCAGAGGAAATGCCTGTGCGGTGGCGTGGGCTCCCTCCCCTCTCCTCTCTGGAAGACTCCAGTGCAAAGCAAGCCGACTTTCAGTATTTTTAATTTTTGCTTGTGTTCCCCAGGCTTGGCAGGAGAGACTGAACTTAATTAAAATCAATGGAGAAAAAGAATGGGATAAATCACAGTATGAATATTCTCAGTTTCTGTATGTGGGTACAGCACACAGCTCCTGTCGGTGCCCGAACCGTGACTCGGTCGGAGCCTCCTGCCCTGCTCTGCCCCCAGCAACAGCCTTCTGCTCTGGTTCTGGCATTGCTGGTGGTGAAGGGGAGCTCTCCGGTTCCTTCTCTCAACCAGGAAACGTTTTGGAAGCAGCACTTCCCACCACATGGCACCACCCAGGGCCTCCCTGCAGCAGGGTGAGAGCAGGGGACAAACCTGGGACACAAACGGCAGCGGCAGGAGAGGGGTGGCCCCACGGAGGCCCAGCTTTTGTGGGACCCCTCACAGACCACGAACCACCACGGGCTGGGAAAGGGAAGAGAACAAGGGAGAGAAGCAGGAGCAGGGAATGGCGGGGAGGTGGCCAGGCCCAGCCCTGCACATCCCCAGATGGGCGCTGAGGGTGAATCTCTGCTTTTCAGCAGCAAATAACAACATTTACA
>NW_010196228.1:2921-3739 GCF_000695765.1 Mesitornis unicolor
ACCACATCTGTCAGAATTCGATTGCCACCTGTGGTACACCAAGCTCTCCTGTGGGTCAGTGAGTGCCGGTGCCTTGCTCCGGCCTTGCTGGGCTCTGCAGCCCCACATCATCACCCACAGCACCCACCGGGACAGCCTGGGCACCCCAAACTGCTCCTGCCCAGAGCAGACACTGCAGCACGGCCCTGCACCCTTCCAGCGCCGCTCCTGCAGCCTCTTTGGACGGGACGAGCACCGCACGGGGCCACGAGGCAGTGGTGAAGCAGAGAGCACGGGGCAGAGAGCAGAGAACCATGGGCTCAGCACGGGCCTGCCCAGAGACCCCCACAGCTCGGCAGCGCCAGGGCAGCTGTCCCCATCCCTGTCCCTGTCCCCATCCCTGTCCCTGTCCCCATCCCTCTCCCCGCTGTCCTGCCCTGCCTCCCCTGCCCTGGTCACCCACCAGGACACCATGCCCGGCCCCGTCCTCCCACCGCATTTCGTGCAGCCACGGTGCAGGAGCGACGGGGCTTCCTCTCCACACACAGCCAGGGGTTCAGCCTCAATAAAAAAAATCATTACTCCGTTGTTTAGCACCGCTTGCCAATCCCGTCCAGATGAATTAATTTCTTAATCACACTTTTAATGGGGGAGACTGTTAGAGCCCATGCGGGAGTGGTTAATATTAGTACTGTTTAACTGTCGAAAGCTTTTCATATCGTAAACCAGGCTGGCGGTCGAACAATAAAACTCGCGGTGTAATTGGTGGGTAACAGGCCCCCAGGCGCTCGTAGCTCACAACGCCGACAGCAGCGACGTGCCAGGACCCACGGATGCTT
>NW_010196229.1:0-948 GCF_000695765.1 Mesitornis unicolor
TCACAGCCTCTTCACAGCCTCATTTCAGCTTTCTCCCACACCAAAGATGCTAGGAGCAAAGGCTGTTGCTGAGTCTTCTCTTATCTATTAAGTGCTTTTGTAGCCCCACAGAGCCTGGGCTTCTGGGCTTCTTTGCTTCCCTGGGAAGCCAAGGTTTGCCACCAGGCTTTCTCTGGAGCTGCCCACAGCCTACTTTCAATATGTTCAAGATGGCAAACGTTCGACTCCAACTCACACCAGAAAGAGTCTAGGACTGGAAGCTGTTGCTGGATATCTCCTTCCCTAGGAAGTGCTTCTGTAGCCAAACAAAGCTTTTGCCTGTTGGCTTTCCTGCTTCGCTAGCTCGTCCATGTTTGCCTCCGATTTCTGTGGCTGCTTGTAGGAGCCAGCTCTCAAAAGGAAATGGTCAAGCTCTTCTCCCACACCAAAGATGCTAGGACTGAAGGCTGTTCCTGGGTCTTATCTTTTCTATGAAGTGCTTTTGTGGCCCCACAGAGCCTGGGCTTCTGGGCTTCTTTGCTTCCCTGGGAAGCCAATGTTTCCCACCAGGCTTTCTCTGGAGCTGCCCACAGCCTACTTTCAATATGGCAAACGTTCAACTCCAACTCACACCAGAAAGGGGCTAGGCTGAAAGCTGTTGCTGGATTTCTCCTTCCCTGCCAAGTGCTTCTGGAGCAAAACAAAGCCTTGGGCTCTGCTTTTCCATGCTTGTCAATCTCGTTCATGTTCACCTCCAATTTTGGTGGCTGCTGGTCGGAGCCGTCTCTCCAACGGAAACAGTGAATTCTTCTCCCACATCAAAGATGCTAGGAGTGAAGGCTGTTGCTGGGTCTTATCAATTCTGTGAAGCGCTTTTGTAGCCCCATAAAGCCTGGGCTTCTGGGCTTCTTTGCTTCCCAGGGAAGCCAACGTTTGCCACCAGGCTTTCTCTGGAGCTGCCCACAGCCT
>NW_010196229.1:2834-3073 GCF_000695765.1 Mesitornis unicolor
TGCCGCCTCTTGTCTTTTCTATTAAGCCAATTTGTAGTCCCACAAAGCTTTTGGTTCTGGAATTTCTTGTTCCCCGGGGAAGCCAATGTTTGCCACCAGGCTTTCTCTGCTGGCTTTCTCTGATGGCTTTCTTTCTGGAGCTGCCCACAGACTGGTTTAAATATGGCAAACGTTCATCTCCAAACTCACTCCACAAGGAGCTAGGATGGAAAGCTGTTACTGGATTTCTCCTTCCCTGC
>NW_010196230.1:0-20431 GCF_000695765.1 Mesitornis unicolor
ACTGGTCACAACTGGATTTAGCTCCATTCCTTTCTTTCTCATTTCCTTTCTCTCTGTCTCTTCATCTATCTCTCCTTCTCTCATTCTCTCTTTTTTCTTAGTTTCCCTCTTTCTTTCTCTTCCTTTCTTAATCTACAATTTTACCCTATGTCTTAAACTCTACATCATGAATCCCCTCATCACCCACCAGGACGTCTTGGCTTGACCTTTTTTGCAACCCTTTTCACAGAGCTCTGCCTTGCTTGGACAATAGAGATGGCCAGAGCTGCCTCATTGCCTAAAGTGTCAGATTTTCCCCAGGCAAGAGATCCCCCAAAACACCACAAAAATCTGCTGAGCCAAAGGAGCCAGAGTTTATTCGCTGAGGCCAGAGCAATGAGGGTCATTGCAATGAGGAATTCAGCCCGTGCACAGGGACCATGCCTGGCTGAGCAGCGCTGCATTGGGTCTGTGCCACATGCCCCCTGATGAGCTGCAGTGTTGGTCTCCTCCCTGGCAGCAGACAGGCTCCAAGTGCTTGGGGACCTTCATCCCTCAGGCTGTCTGCAAGGCTCCACATCTCCAGACCTCCTCATAAGCATTGCCTTATACAGTGCTCTCCACCGTAGTGTCCTCAGGCACATTGGTCTCCTCCTCACTCACCACTTTCTCTTCAAACACTTGGCGCAAGGCGACTTTCACAGAGCCTTGGAACCGGCACTGCCGGCAGCTTCCCACTAGGAAGTATATGACTGGATTGATGCTGCAGTTCAGCAACGCCAGCAGAAAATATGTATTTTCAGAAAACAACTTGTGTGAACTGGGAAGGCTGAGGAAAAACTCTAGGCTGAAAGGAATACCAAGGGCAAGGAAGAAGATCCCGTTGATAAGAACAGCAATATAGAGTTTCCCTGGGCATCGTTTCTGTGAACCACATTGGAGTTTGATGAACACGGACAGATCGGAAATCAACATCACTGATGAAAAAATAAAGGAAATTGCAGTGGCTGCATCTGCAAATACTGTCTGGTAGCTTTCATCGAACTGAAAGCTGAGATACATTGAGGAAACAAAACATCCAGTTAGAGCCCAGAACGCACCACTCACAACACCTGATAAATGCTTTGGGCGGTGGCAGCGATACCAGATTGGGAAGAGGACAGAGATACACCGCTCCACGCTGACTGCTGTCAAGAGACCAAGGCTGCTAAGGTCAAAGAAGTCACACAGAAATTCAACTACAACTACAAAATGTATGTAGGAAGAATAAAAATTATTCATATATGAACAAATTGCTGTTGAGCTGAAAATTGCCAATATGAGCAGAAGAAATGAGAGGAGCAGAGAGAATTCAGCAACAGCTAGGTTTAGGATGTAGACAGTGAAAGGGTTCTGCCTTGTGTGGAAGCCCAGGAACCACAGGACTATTCCATTCCCCACAAGTCCACAGACAGAAATCCCTATACAGACACCTGCAAAGATTATCAGTCCATAAGGTAGTCCTGAGCATTCATATTCAATATTTTCCCCATAGTCCACATATCCAGAAGTTATGTAGCTCAGAGGGAGCTTTGTTGTGTTGGTCTCCTCCATGGTGAATGACTCTGTTCCAGGTGGCTGTCTTCTCCCTCTCCTGCCACCTCCTGGGAGAGACACAGAATCAGAACGAAGGGGTGTCAGCATCCCCAGCACTCACCATTTTTCCCCACAGCCTCACACCAGCCACAGGCTACTCCAGTAAGGACCCTATCCCCTGCTGTGCTTAGGACAGGCTCCCACCCCTCCAGCCCTGTCCCTGGTCAGGAGGCATCTCCCACCTGCCCATCCCCAGCCTCCTACCTCCTGGTGCTCCTAGGAACCGTGCTGCTGCAGGAGTCCCAGCACACAGGGCCTATGTGGGGCCAGGCTTGCCAGGAGAAAGGGTCTGGTGATGGCTGCTGGGGCCACCCCACTCTGTTTTGCTCTGGACACTCATGCCTGAGGAGCAGACCTTTGCCCAGAGATCACACTCCTTGTCCAGGAGACTCCCCTCACAATCTCATCACATCGGTGACAGCTTCCCCTCACATGTCCCATGGATGGCAATCTTGTCAGTAATCTTGTCTGCCTCTCCTCCCCCCAGTTTTTCACCAGGAAGTGCTGATCTATTATGATCCTGTTAAGAAAGGCACTCAGACTCCGTAAAGTATAATTTTAAATGGCATTTTCTATGTCTGAAACTATGAAGAAGGAGATGATAGCACAGATAATGTTATGTCCCTTCAGGTGCCTGGAACCCCAGGTCTTGCAGCATCTAACAGACCTCTGATCAGGGTAGATCCCATCCGTGGTAGGTTACCACATTATGGTCATTTGAGATACTACAGGATTTTCTTTGAAAAAAAAGGAAACAGCTCATTCTACTGTCACATAAGAAGGATGTTCACATGAGAACCATTGCAGCAGTCCTAGATGAAGGCAAGCACATGCAGGTGGTGTAATCACCAGCACCCAGTGGGAGCTACCTGCAGTGTCCTCTCTTACCTTCAACAAACCAGGTTCATCCTATGGCCAAGGCAGATGCACAACATAGCACAGCACAGCATGGATCAGCACAGGCCAGGACTGCTCAGGATGAGTGTTTTGTGGACCACTAACTCCCTGATGCGTAATGGTCCTCTGGTCAGGATCTCTACAGCCCTGTCTTCCAGCTTCAGTTTGCCAGTATGGGGTCTCCTGGGTGTTGCTGTGTGAAGCTGATGGTGTAAGACTCCTCCTAGCTCCCTTCTGGTTTTTTTGCTATCCTTAAGGCCTGCACGGTCAAGGGGATAGTGAGGAAGAGATCTGACAGGGTAAGAGGAAGGCAAAAAGATGAAAATGACCAAGATGAGCCAGGGACCAGCAGAAACCCTTCAGAAGTTCCTGACAGTCCCATGGCCTTATATACTCCTTCTTCTTCCCATCATTCCTCAGGTGCTGAACCACTCCTGGTCATGTCCATCCACTCCTCTGCCCTCTCCCACTCGCTACACCTGGGATGCCAACACATCTCCCTCAACAACAGCCAGTGAGGCAGAGCACTGCCCTTGTCTCAGTTTATCATGAGAAATCACCAGTATTCAGATACAGAACAGCACGAGGGGTTTGCCCGTTGTCTCTTATCACATCCTTGACACACGTGTCTCCTCTGAGATTACATTTTGCGGGGTACATAGTGCTGCAAATGTGCTTTTATCTACAAGTTGTTCCTGTCGCACAATCTCATCCTTTAGCATTGTTGAGACTGGCATTTTCATTGCTTATTTTCTCTCCCTCTTTGATGTGTTTTCCATCTTTTGAATACTTCTTCTCGGAATTTATTGCCTATGCTTGTTATTCCCAAGACTGATGTCCTCCAAGGATGTCCTTTTGTTTCATGTGGTGAACGTACAATAATGAACAAGGTCCACAGTCTCTCCCGTGGGCCCAGCCTGGAACTGCGGGAGTTGAGGCAGAAATAGACTTGAGACAAGGCTAAAGCATAGGCTCAAGGTCCGTCCATGAGAGGGGGATGGAGGCAAGTCTTTGGAGAGATGCAACTCCTGCATAGCTCAGGCAAAGCCTGACTGCTCAGGCTTGACCCTAAGTGGATTCCCTGGTCCCATGGGCAGGGGATGAATAGATGGAGCCAGGGCAAATAAGGCTTGCTGTTGCCTTCAGGACCCTGGAAGAGAGAATCAGCGTGCCTCACCTGGGCAGTTTAGTGTGCTATGTTGTCCAGTCATGCTTCATGAGATTAAGTCCCTTTTTTTTCCACTTTCCCACAGTTTTGGGCCTATAAAAATCAGGTGATTGTCTTACAGTGACAACCTGTGGTTTTCTTTCTTCACCTCCACTATGAAAAACATTTCCCTTTCTTGATTTCTTCTATGGCTTTGTAGCATCACATTTCTCACATGTATTATTATTGACACGATAAAGCAAGGCCTATATCTGATGGCAGAGTCTCCCAGAAGAAAGTTGGGAGAAGTCTTTGAGCACTGGTTTACATGTCATTAGAGGCACTGAGCAAAGCCTTCATGCTGTTGCAAGTCTGCGCATTGGTGATTTCCCACTGTTGAGGCTCCCTGGCAGGTGTCTCACTCCCACCTTTCTGCCATCCTCTGTGCCTGGGAGTGATTTATGAGCCCACCTGTCTTTACAGATGGAGCTCTCCTCATGCAATCAAGTGGTGCTACTGGAAAGTAACAGGAGATCACATCACTTTGCAGAACTGTCCCCAGAGCTTCCTGGCCCGGGACAATACACCCTTCACAAACCTCCCACTTTGTACAAGAACCTTCCAGCCAGCATTGTCTCTTACTGACACAGTGCTCCTCTTCCTTCACCTCCAAGCAAAGACCTTGTTTGCCCTTGGCTCTGCATGGGTTCTCTCCTATGGTTCTGGGGCTATAGCTAAATTACTTTCAGTACGTTCAGGATTTTCCCACACATTATGGCAAAGCTTCTGTATGGGGCTGAAGTGCCTCCAGGGAGAGCAGAGAGAAGTCTTGGACCACCAGGTACACATAGCAAAAGCCCCTGGAATGGGGAAGAGCTGTTCACTAGAGCATGTAGCGATAGGACGAGGGGTAGTGGTTTTAAACTAGAAAAGGGTAGAGTTAGGTTGGATATTAGGAAAAAGTTTTTCAATATGAGGGTGGTAGATCACTGGCACAGGTTGCCCAAAGAGGTGGTGGAGGTCCCGTCCCTGGAGATATTCAAGGTCAGGCTTGATGGGGCTCTGAGAAACCTGCTCTGGTAACATTGCCCCTGGTTACTGCAGGGGAGTTGGACTGGATGGTCTTCAAAGATCCCTTCCAACTCAATACATTCTGTGATCCTATGATTCTGTGATCCTATGATTCTATGAATGGAGGAACAAAGCTGGAGGATGGCAGCAGGAAAAGGAGGTGACGCGGCCAACTCCTACTGACAAGATCACCGTCCATGAGACATGTGAGGGGAAACTGTCACCGATGTGATGAGATTGTGAAGGGAGTCACCTGACCATGGGAGGGGACCTCTTGGCAAAGGTTTACTCCTCAAGCACAACGGACGAGGCCAAAGCAGAGCAGGGTGGCCCCAGCTGCCAACACCAGACTCTTTTTCCTGGCAAGCCTGGACATCCTGTGTGCTGAGGCTCCTGCAGCAGCACTGTTCCCAGGAGCACCAACGGGGAGGAATCCAGGGACCAGCAGGTGAGAGATGCCTCCTGTCCAGGGACAGGACTGCAGGGGTGGGAGCCTGTCCTGGGCACAGCAAGGGATGGGGTTCTTCCTGGTGCAGCCTGGAGCTGGCGTGGGGTCACAGGAAAAGATGACAAGTGCTGGGAATGCTGATGGTCCTCATTTCCTTCTGATTCCTTGTCTTTCCTAGGAGGTGGTAGGAAAGGGAGAAGGTGGCCACCCAGAGCAAGGTCATTCACCATGGAGGAGACCAACACAACAGACCTCTCTCTGAACTACATGACTTCTGGATATGCAGATTCTCAGACAGTTAATCAATCTTGGTGCATACAAGGAGATGATAATATGTTGATAACTTCAGGTGTCTTTATTGGTATTTGCCTGTGTGGACTTGTGGGGAATGGAATAGTCCTGTGGCTCCTGGGCTTCCACATGAAGAAGAGCCCCTTCACTGTCTATGTCCTGAACTTGGCCATTGCTGACTTCTCTATGCTCCTATTCCTTATTGTTAATCTTATATTATACATTCTTTCAACAGTCTACTGTGATTTCGCAGTTCAGTATTATTTGCCCCATTATTTCCTGATGTTAATTGTTCTATTTTCATATTTTGCCAGCATGTATCTCCTGACAGCAATGAGCATGGAGAGGTGCCTGTCTGTTCTGTTCCCAATCTGGTACCGGTGCCACCGCCCAAAGCACTTGTCAGGTATCATATGTGGGGTGCTCTGGGCTCTTGCTGGACTTTTTGTTTCTATGAGTTTGATTAGTTGTTATTGGGATACATACTGTGAACAACAATTACAAGGTTTAAGCATTGCAAATGCTATCATTTTCTCTTTATTCCCATTCCTTTCCAATCTTTCCCTGTTCATCAAACTCCAGTGTGGCTCACAGAGACGACACCCAGGGAAACTCTATGTTGTTGTCCTGCTCAGTCTGATCTTTCTGTTAATCTTTGGGTTTCCTCTCACTGTTGTGATTTTTCTTCATACCATTTATTTAAGCGTGATTTACCTTCATATTTCCTTTCTGCTGGCATCGCTGAACAGCAGCATCAACCCATTCATTTATTTTCTGGTGGGGAGCTGCCGGCAGCGCCGGTTCCAGGGTTCAGCAAAAGTCGCCCTGCATCGAGTGTTCGAAGAGAAAGCGACAAGCGAGGAGGGGACCCATGTGCCTGGTGACCCTGCTGTGGAGACCTCTCTGTAAGAGACTGCTGATGAGGAGGCCTGGAGTTGTGGAATCTCGCAGACAGCCTGGGGGATGGAGGCGTGGGGACCCATAGCACAGAGCCAGTGCAGCGCTGCTCAGCTGAGCTCAGTCGCTGTGCACGGGCTGAATTCCCCATGGCAATGACCCTCACTGCTCTGGCCTCAGTGAATAAACTCTGACTCCCTTTGCTCAGCAGATTTTTGTGGTGTTTTGGGGCATCTCTTGCCCAAGGAAGGCCAACATATTTGTCCCTGGGGCAGCTCTGTCCATCTCTATTGTCCAAGCAAGGCAGGGCTCTGCAAAAACGATTGCAAAAATGGACAGGCATCATGCAGGCATCTCACCGGCACCACTGCACTCTTGCTGAAAGGAATGGCTGAACAAGGAGCAGAGGCAGTTTCTGCCGTAGGAAGCAGCCCTGTGGCTCAGCCGCGGGGTGATGCAGCCCCCTCCTCATCCTGGTCCTCTTGGCACGGAGATGTGGTGAGGGCAGAGCTGGCCATGCCTCTATCTCTACTGCTGCCCCGATGGGAGGTGGAAAGTGAGGACTCCCAGAAGAGCCACTTGCTCCTGGAAGCCGAGCAGGATACCCTCGTGTAGAGAGGCTAGCTGGTAACCCACCCCCACCAAAATCCCTCTTCCAGGCCTGGTGAACCCCTCCACCTCCTCTGGGTTTGTGTGCACTCTCCTGGCCAGGAGTGGGATCCCAGGGAGGGCTGCGGGGACACATCCAGCAGAGGGCTGGGAGTGATTTTATAAATATGAAATCCGCTAGATGGCAGGAGAGGGGTAGGGATTGACCGAGCATCTTTGCTCTTCTCTCTAAAGAGCAGGTCAGCAGAGCCAGCCCTGTGCTCCCAGCTGATGGGAAAAGAAATAAACCAACATCAGGGAGAGCTGCAGAGCTGGGGAACAAACAGGAGCATTCTCTTGTACTTTAAGTGGGAATTTGTCACAGAGTTTAATTCCAGGGTTAAACAGTTCTGAGAAAAGTATGGATTCAATAGTGCCAGGGGATTACGAGTGGCGCATTCCCAGCGCTGGTGTTTGGGCTGAAATGTTCACTCAAGGTGCTGCTTTCCAGCTGTGCTCCAGGAGAAGAAGGCTTGTTGTAGCAGACCATGGCTGGCTGACAAGACCTGCTGGGGTCTTTCAGGGACTGGACAGCACAGTAAGCATCCCTGCAAGAGGGCAGGGAATCTGCTCCAGCCCTGCGCCCATCAGTTCCTCCAGGAAACCAATAGGGGATTTTAAGACATGTTTCACTTTTCAATATATCCTCAAAAGTTGTGTCCACAGGGACAAAAGCATCTCAAAGGAGGATTCAGACTCTTTTGCCTTATTTCAGCCAAGGGTATGACACCCTATCCTCCAAATTTGGAAAGGGAAATGGGGGGGGTTATGCCTCCAGAAAAGGGATCGATTTTGGAAAGGAAAATATTTCAAGTTGAAGAGTGGGGTAACAGTGTAACTCAGGATGTCTGCTGCCAAAGATCACCTCTCTCATGCCAGAGAGAAGCACAGCGGGCAGATGTCAGCTGCAGAGGCTGAGGTGGGGCCGTGCTCTGGCACAGCTCACCAAATACACCCCAACCAGGGCTCTGAGCCATGTCATGAAGCAAGGCAGGGGATTACCAGATCAAATGGTCTTGGCACAGAACCTAATTCCTGTATCCTCTTTGCTCACAGCAAAGATTTCATAGTGACTCCACTGAACACACCTCTGTGTCCATGACTAAGAAAAGCCTGAGATATGGAAATAAACACAACCAGATGTATGGGCCACTTAATTTTATAGAAATTAGGAGCATCAAACTGCTCATCTGCCTGTGTGCGCTGATGGGGAGAGGGGCCATCCTTTGGTTTCCCAGCTTCAGCATCAAGAGGAAGCCCTTCACTGCCTCCATCCTGAACCTGGCCATCTTCAGGAGGCACTGAGCAGCTCCTCAGAAAGTGACGTCTCCTAGGTCTAGTGACGGACCCAGGGCTGGATTGATGGTTGGACTTGGTGATCTTAAAGGTCTTTTCCAACCAAAACCATTCTATGATTCTATGTTTCAATGACTCACTATGCACTCCAAAATCCTGATGGAACTGATCTTTTTCTAGCTGCCAATCTAAGGTGTCATTTTGTTGCTACTCTCAACTTCAATTTAGATTTCTTGTTTTGTTTCCAACATGGTAACTCTGACCCCAAAGTTTGTTGAATAAACAACTGGGCTTCACTGCGTAACTTGTCACTGGTGAACAGAGCCAGGCTGACTCTGGCCTGCAAATGGCCAATTTTTGTCTCATTCTAAAGCCTCTGTCTTGTCTGTGAGGAGGACAGGTACCTCCAGAGCATGATCCACCTCATCCCAGGGTAGGTGCCTGCAATACTTGGCATGAGTCAACTGTTGACAGTGCCAAGACCTCCTCATTCATTCTGGGAGGTACCTGGGCAGCAGACAACATTTCTCTGGGATGCTTGCAGTTAGCAGAGATCCATCTCACTGTAAGAAGCCTCCAGTTGAGCCAAACCACAGCAGTGGAGCTGCCCACATGTGCTGAAACTTTCCTCAGGAGAGCATGTCCTTGTAGGGTGGAGGGCTGAGGCCAGCTAAGACAGGCAGAGGTGGAAGGGCAGAAGAAAGACCTGAGGGAAAGGACCTCACAGCTGGTAAAAGCAAGGAGGAGACACACCCTGGCAAGGGAATTCATCACATGTGCAGGTAGCAGGGATGCCTGTATTCACCCATCTGTTTTCCTGCCTCTTGCACAGTGGGAAGTTGTCCATTCTTTTCCCACTGCCTTAAATTCAAGGGTGGCTAACGTACCACTGCTTTTAGAAAGAGACACTGAAGTTTTGCCCATGGGTGGCATGTCATACCTTGAAGACACAATATAAGATTAAATATCTAAGCAGCTTTTGCTAACAGAGTTGTTTTACAGAATTGGGCAGGAGTCTACCATAGTTGAGAGAGGGGCTTTTTTTCTTCCTCTCTCCCACTTCCCTGTAAAGTAAAAACTTTCTGAGTTACGACTGTTGTCCAGGAAAGGGCTCCCAACATCAGAGGGGTGACTCCCAAGGCGGGTGCAGAAGGACCACAATCCTCCTATGTGCTTTTCCTACTTCCCAGGATCTCCCTTGCCTGCAGAGTCACCCAGGCCACCACCTATCAGAGCTTCTTGTTTTGACCAGAGAGTTTTATGGGTTTAGTTATCGTGGCTCTGTACCTGCATTGCAACTGGTTTTCATTCCAGCCTGTCTGGTAGATCTGGGCTAAGTCCCTCGTGCTTCTACTAAAGGTAGTGCAGCCTGGTGGGGAGCTGCACCAGGTAACAAAACCAGCCCAAAAGCAATGGTCTGTTGGTGACTTGGCTCACAGGTCAACCAGAGCTGGTGTACCCCTCCCCAGCTCCTTGATAGTAAGGACTGACAGACATGGAGGGGAGAGAGAAGTGGAGGAAGTGCTGCCACCACCCCTTTTACCGGGGGTAAGTCAGTCCTCAAGGCCTCAACAGGGTCTTTTCCATAAAAAGTCCACTGTTTTCCTTCCCTCTCTCCTCTTCCATGTGGAAAATCAAGTCTTAACAAAGTCTCCAGGCAGGGCTGTCCTTATTTGGGTTGTTTCAATTTAACCCGGCTCCTCTTGGTTTTCTAAATGAGGAACAGACACACCAGAAACAGATCCAGACCTCAGGTCGTGGTTGCGAAATGGCATTTTCTCAAGCTAAAGATCCAGACAGCCCAGAGAACAGTGGGAGGAACCACAAGAGGCAGTTCCAGTCAAAAACCCTTGTGTGCAGATGACCCACATGATCTGCAGACAAAACTCACTTTACAGCAGAAGTAACGCATTTTGGTGAAAGCCTTCCAGAGGAGATCCCAAATACATGCCTACTTGCGTGGTAACCAAGCTGAATGTGAAGTCTCCACATCTTCTTCACATGTGTTGGCACCCACTGGAGATGCACACACAAGCATTCGACCAGGAATTGTTCTTTCCTGCTGTGCCAGACTCTTATCCACCCACACTCTGCTTTTAAGCAGACTCACGAAGAAAAACCACACTGACAAGAGCTAAAAGCCTCCATGGCTCTGTTTTAATTGAGCACAGGGTAAAGCAAGGTCACTTTTGGGACAGGAAAAACTCAGACCTCTTGTATAGGATAGGTTCAAAGCCATGGTTTCAAAGCAAGAGGTTTTGATGGGTATTTCATCACACTGTCCAGTGTTCACCCCAGGCAGGAGTTCCCATCTAACCCCACATCTTTCATTGTGGTGAAATGCCTGCAGCCAGGCCCTCACCAAAGTCATCCTCCTTATCTCGCCCTGGCTCATGGGATGTCTCCATCCCTTGAGCATCTTCTCCTGGGAGGACTGCAGTTTAAACAACTGTTTCCACTGTGTTTTCTTTAGGAGGTTCACCTCTATTTTGGGGCTCTGTTATGTCTTCAAAAACCATTTGGAAAGCAACCTTAATGGAGAGCGTGAACTTCTTTGCACAGCTCCCAGCCAAGAAGTAAATAACAGGGCTGACGCTGCTGTTTGCACAGGCAAATGGGAGAGAGACGTCAAAGACAAAAACAGAAAAATCAAACACTCTTAGCAAGATCCAGTAACCAAAATCAGCAGCGAAGAAGGGGAAGAAGAAGACAGCTAGCAGGACCACAACGCAGAGCTTCCTTGGAGGGTGTTGCCGTGAGCAGCACAAGAGCCTGGCAAGCAGGGTTAGGCCACAAGAAATGAGGGTGAGCACCGAAAAGAGGCAGCTCAGGATGAAGACGATGAGTGCCGCAGGGCAGAAGTAGAGAGTCACGGTGAACAGGAAGGACAAGGCCCAGAGCAGGGCACACACCAGCACTGGCAAGCGCAAGGAGTGGTGGCCAGGACAGCGGGATGAGGGGAGGATGGACAGAAACACCGTGGCACTGAAGGCTGTCAGAAGGTAGATGCTGGTAGTGAAAGTGAAGAGGATGTTGAGGTTCAACACCGTTGCCACATCCCGTGAGCCCAGCGTGTGACAAAGGCTCTCTGAACCATAAAATATCACAAGGGCAGTGGCAATGGAGAAGAGGAAGGTGAAGTTGGCAACAGCCAGGTTGAGGACGTAGACAGTGATCGGGTTCCTGCGGACGCGGGAGCCAAGGAACCAGAGGACAGCCCCATTCCCCACCAGCCCGCAGAGGCAGATGAGCAGCGTGACAGGGACTTTGCTCAAGTAATTGGCCTCACAGTTGGTCCAGTTGTAGTCGTCGTCCTCATGCCTCAGCAGCCTGTGATGCCAAGTCCCGTTCTGTGCTGTCCCACCAGGCTGGCTCCAGCAAGCAGGGCTGGTTCTTTCCATGGCAGGAAACAACGTGCTGGTTACAAAACCTCTGCTGCTCCTCCTTGCCCCTCGCACGGCTGGAGGGATGAGATGAAACAGAGACGTGTTAGCAACTCTGCTGTCCTCCACACTGGGCTTTTCAGATCTTTGCAGCCACGCCCCAGTTTTCATGTGGGGGAGCACAGAAGGTATGAGAGACAGGAGAGATGGAAGACAGGGTGTGGGGAGATGGGTATGACATGCCTGGCACAGGAGCGTGGATGAAGGGGGAGTGAAAGCGAGGGAGTTGCCTCCTTCTTGGCTTTGGACAGGACAGATCTGGAGAAGGGAAACAATCAGATGAAAGGATTGTCCTTGCAGATGTCAAAGAGCAAGTAGTTTTGGGGGTGGATGTGATATGGATTCTCAGGTGTCTAATATCATGGTTAGTGGTTCCCTCAGTGGAACACCCATCTCAGCATTCCCCTACCACCTTTCCCCACAATATTTATAGGTCTTAATAACCTAGAGACCACTGTTTCCCAATTAGATTTGGTGCAAATTGACCAACAGGTTCAAAACCAATGAGGGGAGGCACTGATGAGGCTGAAAAAGAAACAAACAAACCACCCAGAAAAGTCTGACCTTCTTTCCTCTCGCAGCTTTCAGACGCGCTGCAGATTCACATCACCTCACACTCGCCAGCTGCCGCCCCCGTGATGAGGGGAGTTCTTCATGAGATTTCCCAGAATTATCTCTTCAAAAACTGGAGCAAAGCCTGCGCTGATGAGCTTGTGCAGCATCCAGTGTGAGGTCTTTTCAGGTCCTTTCACAAACTGTGTTTCTCAGTGTTAGCCAAGCAGGTCATATTCTCAGAGTTCTTGCAAACAGGGAACTATTTCATTGCCTTTGACAGCATCAGGGTTCTGGTTATAATCTGCTCTTGGCTTTGTACAGGAAATGACTAAGAAAAAAGAGTCTCAGAAACTGGACCTATGGGAAAAGCAGATTGTCTCCATGTCAAGTTCCTCTTTCATTTCTCTTTAAAGCAACCTCAGTCCCAAAATGTTCATATCTCTCAACTGGCTGAACTTTTCCTCTATCGTTCCAGGGGTGTATCTTTAGGACTCTGCTCCACAAGTTTGGCGTTACTGCAAAACTTCCATTTCTGATTCAGATCTAGCTTTGCCACTTGCATACCGCAGTTTCGCAGTGATACTTGACCTTCACATACACAGTTTCTAAGTGCATGCTACTATTTGCATCAAGGAACAAACCGAATAATAAAACCTGTGCATGAGCCAGAGCACAGGCAGATGGCAACGGGATGATTTAGGATTTCAGAAAAATCTCCTTTTTCCTAAGGAAAGGTGAAGCAGTGCTGCTCACTTGGCTTTAACTATCTAAAAGTTAAAGGTTTCATCTCAGTTGCATTCTACGCTCCCTAGGTAGCCTCAGCAGCCTCCAATGGTTTCCTCAAACAAGCCCATGTCATTTCTAGAGAGCCGAAGTTAGGTGAGGTGATTTCTACCCTGGCCATCGGTGGTGAAGGTGAAATGCAAACAGCTCCTGTTGCATCTGGGAGCAAGGGGTGCTCCTGCCTGTACTGGCACGTGTGGACCAAAACCGCCTCCTTTCTCCCTCGCTGACTCTGCATTTGTGTCCCCAACCACAGAATCTCACATGCCCTCACCAAACCAACTCTTTCAAGTGCAAAAGCGCTGAGATACAGCAGTGTGATGCCGTGCAACACCACTCGCTGCCTGATCTACCCGTCTGCTCTGCAAAAAAGCAGAAATACCCAGCGTTTCTCAGCTTCTGCTTTCGTGGGCAACATCTTGTGCACAGTCACCTAAAGTTCTGATTTCCAGCACAAGATTTACAGACAGCAGTTATTTGTTTGTATCAAGGTTAGGCTTGTATGTGTTCAGAGGATGTTCTGTAAATATTATGGCTCTGGTAGCGGTTGCTTCTGTGTATCAGGAGAGCTAATAAAGCCATCTGGCAGGCAGAGCTCAGCTCTTCGAGCTGTCGCCTGTGAGAGCCTTCCCGGCTTCTGTTTCTGTCTCTTTTCTTGGCTCTGCCCTGGCATTTTGCTCCTTGAGCTTGTCCACCCGGTAAACTCCCTTGGCAGGGTGAAGGTTTGGCTACTGACAGGTGCTGTCGGCTCCATCAGCCAGACTGAGATGGGTTTTCTCTGTCAGACCGTGGCACAGGAGGAGATCGAGCTGAAAACATCATTTCTGTCCCTCACCATCATCTCCTCTGGTCCAGGGTAGTGGTGGTCGGTATCAGTATCAGGAACCAAGGTCCCAGAAGAGGGTAGGGGCAGGAAGAGTTGGGTCATCTCCGTGCTGGGATGCAGACAGGGTACAAATTGGGGCCCAGGAGTGTGGCCATGTCAACCCTGGAGAAAAAAATGCTGCAGGACTTACTGGACCACATCATTTCAGCGTGAGGGGACTGCCACAGCTGTAACTTGGAGAACAAGTGAGGGCACCCCCTGGAGTCAGCAAGGGAAGAAACCACAACGACCAGTAAGTTATATGAAAAACACTTTTATTAAAACAACTTAAAACCAAGTTTGAGATGGGAACCAGCCCTGCCTCTGGAAATGTCATTGAGCATGGCCGTGTCCCGAGGACATGTCACTGGTCTGCTTACCCAGACGGGAAAGAGCTCTGCTCCCATGGGTGCAGAGCCAGGGCTGCCCCTCCACAGTCGTAGGGGTTTAGGCAGTGATTCCCATCATGGGGGTCTCACCCACCTCTTGGGAATCTGCCCTATCTTCAAAGACCCTCTGAAGAGCCACTTTGACAGATCCCCTGAACCTGGGCCTTCCGTAGCTCCCAACCAAGACGTAAATAATTGGATTGGTGCTGCTGTTGACAGAGGCCAGCAGCAGGCAGACCTCAAACACAAAACTGATGTAGACAAAGAAGTTGAGGAAGATCTGGATGCTGAGCGGGATGCCAAAGAGGAGGAAGAAGAGAACTGTGAGGAAGATGACAGTGTACATCCTCGCTGGGTGGTGTTGCCAAGAGCTGCGCCTAAGCTTGATGAAGAGGACCACATTGGAAAGAACCATAAAGGGAGTGAAAAAGCAGAAATTGAGAAAGCACAAGGTTCCAAGAACCATCCAGCAGTGTCCAGAGTTACCCATGTCACACATGAAGTACACCAACCCGGCCAGGACACAAGCAAGGGCCCACAGCAGGCTGCACACGATGGCCGACAGGAGCTTCGGGCGGTGGCATCGGCACCAGAAGGGCCAGAGGACACCCACACACCTCTCCACGCTGATGGCCGTGAGGAGGTAGAGGCTGGTGCTGTACGTGAGCAGCACCATGGAGTGAAATAGTGGCAGCACCTGCAAAATCTTTGGCTGAAAGCAGCTGAGCATGGGCATGTGATATATCACAAGGAAAGCCGATGTGCAGAAGAGGAAGCAGGTGTCGGCCACGGCCAGGTTCAGGAGGTAGGCGGTGAAGGGGTTCCTGTGGATGCGGAAGCCAAGGAGCCAGAGGATGGCCCCGTTCCCCACCAGCCCACACAGGCAGATGAGCAGCGTGATGCTGCCAGTGACGATTTCAGGGATGTGTTCTGCAAAGCACCTGGTCTCGTTGTGACCATCCCCACTCTCCATGGGCGCTGGGGACACCATGTGCCAGTCATGGATCGTGTCGTTGGGATGTCGGTCCATCTTCCTCCTTCTTCTCTTGTGCTTACCTGGGGAAAGGCAAGAAATGAAGGCAAAATTAGTGACTCTCAGGTCCCCAGTACTGTGAATGTGCTCTGGTCATTCAGTCCTCCCCCCTACTTCTCCATCGGCTACAATATCTGCAGCACAGAGAACATAATAATTGAGCAGAGAAAAAACTAAAGAGAGAAGGAGAGGAGAGGAGAGGAGAGGAGAGGAGAGGAGAGGAGAGGAGAGGAGTTCAAGATAGAGGAATAGGAATAGGAATAGGAATAGGAATAGGAAGAGCAAGAGCAAGAGCAAGAGCAAGAGCAAGAGCAAGAGCAAGAGCAAGAGGAGGGAAAATCTTGAGCCCAGGGTTCTAGGAAATGGAGAGAGCTGGAAGAGGAGTGGAGAGTCCTCTCTGAAGCCAAAGAACCTTCTCACCAGGCACAGGGCATTCCAGTGGGGGCAGAGTCCTTGCACAGCCTTGGTATCCCAGAGCTGCAAACTCCAGTCCTCTCTGTCAGACTTGCACATGAAATTTTACAAAGCTGCCATGCCAAAATTCCCACAGACGAGAACGGGCCACCAGGAACAAGGTAACTCCATAATGAGGTTCTTCTGATGGTCTACGTGCAGGCTCTGGTCCTTGTCTCTTCCTCAGCTTGAGGCCAAATTGGTCCTGGGACCACAGTCCTGGGTTTCTGCTCAGAGGTGGTCGTGTGGATGTGCCAGAGCTTGGTCATCGCTTCTGAGAGCAGCGGAAGTGTCTTGCCAAAGAGTCACCCTCACGGGACAGGCGTTGCAGACCCATCTGCTGGTTGCTTCAAACGCTTCCTGTTTGCAAACCCGCTGTTGCATCAAGCACAGAATGATCATCCTTCTTCTCATTCGTTTCTTCTCTTCTGCACCTGGCAGCAATGTCCCTGAGATGTGTCGTGGTTCCCATCTGTATGAATGTCTCCTGTTAGGTGTGACACAGAAGCCACCAGCTCCCCATCAACCCAGAACAATGACGCTCAACACAGCGCCCACTGACTGTCACCTCCCTGCTTGCAAGAGCTGAGCTGGACACCTCCACCACCCCATACCACGGGGAGGGAAGCAGGACAGCATGACGCACCCTGCCACCACGTCCCAAGGATGACACAGACCTCTGGACCTGGCCTGCTCTGACACCAGTGAGTGCATGGCTGCTCTGTACCCCATGTTCACGTCTCACCCTGCCGAGGTTGCGGGGACACAGTGTGAGCCCTCAGAGGGGACTGTTGGCTCCTTGCATCATGGCCCCCTCTCTTTGCCCTGCTCCAAGCATCTTTTCTGGGGCCGGGAAGATCTGTCTAGCTTCCTTGGCTGCTGTACAGCAAATCTAAACAGACAGCTCAGGAGAAATCATTGGAGACACCCAGAGGAAGCAAATGCAAATGCCTGGAAGAGCATCCTGATCAGCTGCAGTCCTGCCTGCACCTCCATCCCAAACCCTGCCTGCACCTCCATCCCAAACCCTGCCTGCATCTCCATCCCAGTTCCTGCCTGCACCTACATCACAGCTCCTGCCTGGCTGCAGGCAGAGGCTGCCATGGGCACAGTTCATCCAGCTTTCTTAGCTGGTGGCACCCAAGGTGCTGGAAAAATGCACCCAGCAGCTATTTGGCTATGTTTCCCAATTGTTTGTAATAAAGTTAGACACTTGTTAAATGTCAAGTGAACTTAATGTGGTAACTAAATAGCAAATAGTAAATAATAAATACTACTGATAGCAAATAGTAAATAACAAACTGTGGATGGTAAATAATATACTGTAGATGATAAATAATAAAGAGTAAATAGTAAATTAGTGAATAAATAGTAAATAATAAATGATAAACAATAGATAACAATTGCTAACAAATAATAAATATAAATAGCAAGTAACAGATAAAACAAATAAACTATTAATAAATAATAATTGTGATTATAATTAACATGTTAAATAACACTGGACAGCTGCTGCTTGGGAAGCTCCCTCCTGCTGAGCAGTTGCACTCCTGGCTGTGTGGGCATTGGACAGGGCTGTGCACGAGGTCGCGGACGTGGTTCCCATGCACCCAAGGACACCCAGCACAGTGACAATAAAGATTATTGGACAGAGCACCCATTTATTTCACCTTGTGGCAGACACTTAGGCATCAAAATCTCTGATTCCTCATCAGGCTGGCACTCAGTAGCTCCCACTGATGGGGCGACAGCCGTGCTGGGGACAAGTGTGACAAGTTCCCTCCTGATGATGTTCCTCAAAGGCACCTTTTGGCATCATTTTAAATGTTTATGTTTCTTCTCTCTATCGTCAAAATGGGAAGATGGGCAATATTAAGAAATTAAATAAATTTTAAATTATTAAGTCTGTTCATTGGACCAGGCTGCCCAGAGAGGTTGTGGAGTTTCCTTCTCAAAACCCACCTGGATGTGTTCCTGTGTGATCTTTGCTAGGTGATCCTGCTCTGGCAGGGGGGTTGGACTGGATGATCTCCAGGGGTCCCTGCCAACCCCTGCCATTCTGTGATTCTGTGAAATAAACTCAGTCCTTCATTAAACCTGGAGCTTTGCTCACTCCAAAGTCACACAGTGCTTTGGTTTTGCTTTTAGATCACTATGATCCCAGGAAAAACAAACAAAACAAAGAAAAAATAGCAGAAAGCAGAGTTGAAGATGTATTTTTACCATCTCTGCCCTATCCGGGGCCAGACAGACAAAATGTCAAACCACAGGACCATATGTGTGAACTGGACTGAATTAATCATCATTCCTCTGCCTGCAACTCATGCTGCGCTGTTGGGGAGGGCTGGAGTGGAGGCTCCCATTTCCCAGCAGAACCATCTCCTCACAACCCACCCAGCAAGTGAAGAAAATCCATGCCATTATAAGAAATTAGAACAAAATTATAAACCGTTCTAACAGGGTAGTAACAAAAATAGATAATCAATAATAAAAGGCAATCCTTTCACCCTGGATTGTGAAAACAGCCCAAGAAAATTTAAAGGATCTTAGTGATGAGTGTCCCAGTGAATAACAATGCTGCTGATGCTTGCAATAATTACCACTGCCATCTCCAGCTCTCCCTGCCTTTGCCCCAAATGTCCTTCCAACAACGAGTCCTTCGGGCCGTCTTGCTCCAAATTCCCCCTCAGCACACTCCCAGCATCCGCTCTGGTCGTGGAGAATGACAGAGTGTCCCTGTGTGGCTTTCAGGAAGCCCCCACCTACCAAAGCAATGTCCTGGGCTGGCTGGGAGTTGTCACCCACTGCAGGACTGTGGGCAATACGCCCTACCAGCCCCAAGCAGCACCACTGCGGGGCTTTCCTTCAGCCCCTGTAAAAAAAATCAACCCAAAAGGAGCTTTTTCATGCTAAAACAATGTTGGGATTAGCTAAAAATGCCCTGTCCCGGTAACAGGCAGTGTTAAATGCAATGCAGCTGCACTGCAGCTTTGTCTCCCTGTTGCTCTGAAAGCTTCTGTTCAGTCAGATTTCCATGGGCCAAAGGGAAAACATGACCCTGTATCATCTTAACCCGTCTTCAGCCAGTGTGAACGGGCACGGGTCTGCAGAATGGCACCTCCCGGGTTCTGCAGCTGCAGGAGGTCCTTCATCGTCCATCATCTTCCTCCCAGGAAGGCTGAGCCCAGCTCGGAGCGAGACCCATCACAGCGTCCATAGCACAACAGCATCCCAATGGCTCTCACTTTCCAGGCGTATTTTTCTCACTTAAATTTGTCCAAATACCATTCTGCATTTGTTTTGGCTTTCCCCAGGGTGCGAATTTTGCAGGGGTGACTGTGTGAACCCTCTGCCCCGAGGATCCCCCAGGTCCTGAGCAGAAATTCATGGCAGCAACTAGGGAGATGTGAGTGGTGCCAGGGGCTGCAAAAACCCCACCATGTTCCTGAAGTCCATTTGCAGAAATGAACCCATCTTAGCAAAAGACCGAAAACCTTTCTGTGCAACCGAGGAGCGATGCTGCCTGCCTAAGGTCTGTTTTCTTCAGATAACAATGGAAAAACTCTGCTTCAGCTGCAAAACCTCACCCATCAGTGTTAATGAGCCATTTCTGCCCCTGCAAGCACCCATGTCTGCACTTGTAGGAGAGAAGGTGCCTATGCATATGAGAGCAATGAGGAGGCTCCTGGATGACTCCTCCTCTGGGATTTATTTACTACTAATACTTTGTGATTTGCACACATGGCACAGCCTTGATCGCAAAGAAATGGCACAGATCTTGAAACATTTGCACAGGGAAAGAAGACATGAAAAAACCACGAGAGGAAGTGTGAGAGCGTGTTAAACATGGTCACAGGTTCTGATATTCAGATTTAATTTCGCTATCCTTCGTAAACTTTGCAAAAGGCCAGTGGCAGTATGTGCCCTTCTGCACCAGGCTGTCCTCATGACGAGGAGAATTCCCCTTTCCAAAAGAAGTGGGCAGGGGGTTGGTGCAGAGCCCAGTCACCTCTCGTCGGCGCTGCCCCGTCTTCAGATGAATCATCCCTGCCACCACCAGCAGCAATGGTGCCGGCAGCGGGGCTGATAGCACCGTTCCTGTGGAAGAGGTTAAATGAGTACAAGATAAAATCACTTCTTTTCCCTATAACAAAAAAAAAGCCCCCCACCCAACAAAAATCAGGAAGAGGGTGATGTACAGCAGCGCTGCTGTGTAGGGCTCTTTTACTGGCGACTTGGGGAGATTTGGATTTTTGAAGTTAATTTAGCAAAATTCTTTATCGTAAAAAAGACTCTATGGAGAATCCCAACACACCAAAGATTCAACGTAACTCAGATTTCTGCTTCATATGCATTGTATCAGGTAAATTATGAGACTCAGAAAATAAACTCCAGAAAACAGATTCCTGTCATCTCCAGACTGATGCCTCCATCTGCTTCATTAAACCTCACTGGAAAATAAATGGCTACTTCTTTATGTACCGATTTGAAAAGACAGTGATGCTTTCAGCTCTCCTTCCCACATGCAGCAGGGAATTCCTGGTCTCCAGCCAGTTGCGATGTATTTATCTGTATTTCCCAGCCAAGAGGCTGAAGAGCGG
>NW_010196230.1:20462-28752 GCF_000695765.1 Mesitornis unicolor
ACTGCTGAGCAGAAAGCAGGGTTGAGGGCAGCTCACTGCAGCCTGCATGTAACTTCTAAGCAATCAGATGTGCGTGCACACAACAATTCGGTAAGACAGCTGGAGTGAGTTCACTTCTGGATGCTTAAGATACCTGCAGAACAAGCGGGAAGTTTCATCCTGAAATCCTCCGGGCGCTGCTGATGCATGGTGCTACAGACCCGTCCATCCCACCTCCAGTCCAAAGTCACCATAAAGATGTTCTTTCCCTTCCACAAACTGGAAAGCAGCCCCATCAAAGGCTACTGGGAGTGGCTGCAGGGACCACGACGGTTTTGCCAGACTTTCGGAAGCTGTCATGCAGCTGATGAATTTAGCTGGGAGATGCAATATAATTAATTTGGCTTTGGGTCCCATGGACCTGCCCAGGGGACGGTGCAGCCAGACCAGGTGTGAGGGATGAGTGCCTCCAAGGAAGTTCTCTGCTCAGCCCTGAGCAGGAGCCGGGAGCCTCAGGAGGGTTTAACAACCCCCAGGCAGAGCTCAGGAGCTGCAGCCCAGGCTTTGTGAGCTATCAAAGAGGTGGGATCTTATAAAAACAACCCAAGGGGAGCGCAGCACCCTGAAACCTGGTCTGCAATAGCTTTCCTTGCGTTACTAAGGGGTATTAGCAACAATTAATTTGGGCTATAAGTGCTAACATCTTCATAACCTGGCTGAAAACAACTTTGTTGTCCTTCAACTGGGCATTAGACTGACAATCAATCAGCCTGCTGTAGACAGACAAAAAATGCTATTTCTTGGCTCCGGCTTGAAGGTGTGTTCCCTTGTGTCCTTGGCAATGATCCCTGTGCTCTTCCCAGAAGAAGAGTCACTTCTGAGAAGCACCCATCCGTCCTACCAGCACTGCCAGAACCGCCAGCACCAACAACAGCACCACCAGCACCACCATCGAGCTCAGCTGCCGGAGAGGCGATTCCCCCCCAGGGATGCTGAGGTGTGGGGAGCCCTGCAACAGGCAGGGGGGGACGAAAAACACAGAAAGCTGTCAGGAGAGGGAAGGCAGTCAGGAGCAGGTCGTTGTCCGGGAGGGATGTTTCTAATCAGAGTAAATGAGGAGTCATTCACAACTCTCTGCTTGCAAAGGTCCTGGCAAAAGCCACTTCCTTTATGGCAAAGAAAAGCAAGATAAATAAAAACACGGAAGCAGGACTCTGATGCAGCCGCAGTTACAAAACCATTCCCGAGGCCCCTGAAACCCCACTGCAGTGGGGAGAAAACGGCAAGCGCTGCCGAGGGGCACACGGGGGACAGGGCAAGAGACAGGAGCCGGGTGGAGGAGAGTGGGGACCACCTGGCAAGCAGTGGACTTTCTTCTGCATGCAGCTCTCCTGGGAGGATCTGCTTTGGGATACGGATCCGAAGGGAGCGTGAGATGCCAAGACACTGCTGCTGATCTGCCCAAGCTCAGCTGGGAAGAGCCCTCACCTGCGGCTTCACCGAAGTTTACAGTTAAGTGCAATGTTTCCCTCCATCCTTACCCCACCTTCGTTTCCTCTGGCAGCTCTGTTCCTCCCACCCTCTCCCAGTGACCGCCAGCGCTCTCCCCAGGTCCCCTCCCCACTGCCCTATTTTTGTTATCCACCCTCTCCCTCCTGTCTCCCTCTCCCACCCGACAATACCCATCACCTCCCTCCCAAGGATGTCCCATTTGCCCTCCACTGATGCCGTCCCAGCGCAGGGAGCTGGCGAGGGGCTGCGTGGCTCAGCCTTGGCTTCTCCAAACTCCTAACTCCCCGTTCACTGTGACCACAGCTGAAGAACACGTCCCACCGCCTGCCCAGCATCCATCCATGGAGCTGAACCAGACATCCCCACCTCCCACACTGCCTGTGCCAGAGACCGGTGGAAGAGACCTGTGCACCATAGATGTCACTGATATGGCCATAGATGGCGTCACGCTGCTCATCTGCCTCTGCGGGCTGGTGGGGAATGGGGCCGTCCTCTGGCTCCTTGGCTTCCGCATCCGCAGGAACCCCATCACCGTCTACGTCCTCAACCTGGCTGTTGCCGACTTCACCTTCCTCCTCTTCATGGTCACCTCGACCCTCCTCTACATGGTGGAGAATGCCTTTTGCTCATCTGTGTCCTTGGTGTACCTGAGGTCTCTTTTACTGCTCTCGCTGTTCTCCTACAACATGGGCCTGTACCTCCTGACGGCCATCAGCATCGAGAGGTGCACGGCCATCCTCTGCCCCCGCATCCGCCGCCCCCAGCACTTGTCAGCCGTGGTGTGTGCCCTGCTCTGGGCCCTTTCCATCGGTGTTATTGCTGCGGTGTCGTCTTTGTGCCTGCTGTACAACCATGAGCTCTGCCGGGTGGCTCTCATCTCCATGTATGTCCTCAACTTCCTCATCTTCGCCCCTCCCATGGTCATTTCTAGCACAATCCTCTTCATTAAGGTTCAGTGTGGCTCCCAGCAGCGCCAACCCGGGAGGCTCTACATCGTTATTTTCCTCACTGTCCTCCTCTTCCTCCTCTTTGCTCTCCCCCTCAGCATCTGGAACCTCCTGCAGCAGATTAGCTACACTGTCGTGTCCTCCCAGGTCGTTTTCTTGCTTGCCTGCATCAACAGCAGCATCAACCCCTTCATCTACTTCTTGGTGGGGAGCTGCTGGCAGCACTGCTCCTTGGTGTCCCTCCAGGTCGCCTTCCGCAGGGTCTTTGAGGATCCAAAAGATACCACAGCATGCAGCAATGATACCACGATGGACACCCTGACCCCAGGCTGTTGAAGCTGTACCTCTGCTCTGCTTGAGGCCCCTGGGACGGTGGCTGAGGGTTTCCTTGAGTAACCAGATTGATGAATATCTGTAGTATTTCCCCCAGTGTCACCCTCTTGGAGTTGCCATTCTGCCCCAGGCAGAAGAGGAGAGCAGGGACATGGCCAAGGTCAATGCAGGGGGGGATGCTGTGCGTTGGAGCATGGCTTTCTCCTCCCAGCCAGCCCACCCCAGGTCCTAGGGCACTATTCCCCCAAGGACAACGCAGCCCAGATGACTATGTTCCCATCTCACATACAGTCAGCATTTTGGAAAGAGCATTGCCTTGTGAAACTCTGACTCGTGTACGGCGTGGGGGTAGAATACATTTGGTAAGCCCTGTCCCCATCCTGTACCTCAACCTGTGCAGCCTCTCCAAGCTCTGCTCCGCCCCTGTCTCCAGCAATGCTTGCAGAGGGGAACCTCTGCCCCTCGCCCAGCACAGCCGAGGCCCCACCGCCCTCCTCTCCAGCCGGTACCCAGTTCCTGTATCTCACCACTGCCTGATATCAATAAACAGCATTGTGCACCATGATCTGCCTTCGGGGGTGTGGGTGGAGGGAGAGGAGACACACAAACAGCTTCTGCTTGCAGGAGCAGAAACGATCCCAGCTGCCTGCAGCTGGGACGGCACCAGCACACCTGGTACATGCAGGATGGGCCCAGGGGTACGGCGGTGCCCTCCAGACTGTTTTATTAGCATCACAGCAAGTATCTTCCCAAATATTTTATTTTTCAATTTTGTAAGCCAGATCTAACAGTAAAGGACTGTTCCTCCTTAAATTCTTCCTCTCCTCTGGCTTCAGCAGACTGGAGCATTGCTCTTTCTTCAATGGGCCAGGATGGTTCCGCAGCAAGAGGAGGGGGTGTTCGTGGTCCCTAGCCCCACCACCACCTCCCAGCAGCAGGGCACCACGTCTATTGGTCACTATGGGTCCTATGGGATGTCACTCACCTCCCTATGGCTTTGCCACGGTCTCAGCTGGTCACAAAGCCTCCTGTCAGTAGTGAGGAGAGCTATGGGCATGCAGGAAGACAGTGCTGGAGCCAGCAGTGATGAGTTGAACGGCTCCAGACCCAGCACCATCACATCAGGCCTCGGTTTCCCGGAAGCGCCATCGTGGACATAGGAGGAGGGGACATTGCTCATCCATGGGCTGCCCTCGGGATATGCTGGGCTGCTCGATGCGGCCTCCTCAGGCACTGCCCCAGTGTCACATCTGGGTGCTCCTCCTGTCCTGAAGAATGCGGACCCACACCATCCCCCACACCCTCCATACAGCCCCACCATGTCCCAAACCTTCCTACCAGCCCTACCATATCCTCCATCCCCTGTCCAACCCCAGCACATCCCACACACTCCCAGCGGCCCCACCACCTCCTGCACCCCCTGGCCAGCCCCACCATGTCCCACAACTTCCCACCAGCCCCACTATGTCCAGCATCCCCTGGCCAGTCCCACCATGTCCCACACCTTCCCACCAGCCCTACCACATTCCATACCTCCCATGACAACCCCACTACCTCCCACCCACTGAAGCCAGCCACACACCTGAGGCCCCAGTGCCTCCCTACGGACTGCTCACCCCAGGTCAAGGTTTTCTGGGGGCAGTTTCTCGGAGATACTCCCACTCCGGCAGAGGTTTACCCCCTCATGCCCCCCAAGCTGTCCCAACACCCCGTCCCTGCGAGCGGCCAGAGAGGAACGAGAGGCGGGGATGGAGCCAGCAGCGTTTATTGACGCGGGAGGAGCGGGGCCGCGGCCGAGCCAGGCGGCCCAGGAGCGTTTCTGCAACTCTCCCCTCTTCTCTGCTCTCGCTGGAGGGCAGCAAAGCCCAGCGCTCCGCGCTCCAGCCGGGAGCAGCCTGGAGTCTGCGGGAGGAGGCAGACCCCGGGCAGGGATGCGGGGATGGGGTGGGATGGGATGGGTTGGGATGAGGACAGGGAAAAGATAGGATCATGATGGCGTAGGATAAAGGACAGGCTGCATCCCCACACGCAGCTGCAGGAAGGTGACCTGCGGGGCCAGCAGGGAGCAAGAGTGGGCATTGAGCATGAAGCCAGGCTGGGGAGTGTGGATGGTGCAAACACGCTCCCTTAGCTGGAGATGGTGGTGGCTCCCGTCTCTTCAAAGACCCTGCGGAAGGCCACCTGGAGGGACACCAAGGAGCAGTGCCGCTGGCAACCCCCCACCAAGAAGTAGATGAAGGGGTTGATGCTGCTGTTGACGCAGGCGAGCAGGAAAAAGACCTGGGATAACATGATGGAGTAGTTGAACTGCTGCAGGAAATTATGGATGCTAAGGGGAACCCCAAAGACGAGAAAGAAGAAGACAGTGAGGAAAATAACGATGTAGAGCTTCTTGGGTTGACGTCGCCTGGAGCCACACAGGACCTTAACGAACAGGATCACATTGGAAATTACCATGGGAGGGGCAAAGATGAGGAAGTTGAGGAGGTACATGGAGATGAGAGCCGTACTGCAGTGCTCGCGCTTGGACAACAGGCACAGAGAAGTCACTGCCGCAGTGACAGCGATGGAAAGGGCCCAGAGCAGGGCACACATCACAGCTGACAAGTGCTGGGGGCGGTGGCAACGGTACCAAAGTGGGCAGAGGACGGATATGCACCTCTCGATGCTGATGGCCATCAGGAGGTACAGGCCCATGTTGTAGGAGAACAGCGAGAGCAGTAAAAGAGACCTCAGGTACACCAAGGACACAGATGAGCAAAAGGCATTCTCCACCATGTAGAGGAGGGTCGAGGTGACCATGAAGAGGAGGAAGGTGAAGTCGGCAACAGCCAGGTTGAGGACGTAGACGGTGATGGGGTTCCTGCGGATGCGGAAGCCAAGGAGCCAGAGGACGGCCCCATTCCCCACCAGCCCGCAGAGGCAGATGAGCAGCGTGACGCCATCTATGGCCATATCAGTGACATCTATGGTGCACAGGTCTTTTCCACCGGTCTCTGGCACAGGCAGTGTGGGAGGTGGGGATGTCTGGTTCAGCTCCATGGCAGGCAGTGAGAGACAGTTCCCAGCTGTGTTCAGAACAGACAGAGAGTTAATGGGAACCCGAAGGATGTGTCAAGAAGAGGTGTCCTGGTGAAGTGGCACAGCAGGGCTGGGGACAGGGGGGTGAGGGGAGGTTGGGGAGGCGGCTGGGAGGTGAGTGCGCAGAAGAGGCTGGAGGGCCCCCAGGTGCCCCGGGGGCCAAAGCGCATGGGAGCGGTGAGAGGGGATGTGGGGGGCTCCACGGAGATGCGAGCAGCTCCTCGAGCTGGGCTCCGGTCCCGACCCCCTACCTTTGCAGGCATCAGGCTGGGGCCGACCTGCCCATGCGTCCGAGCGGGGCACGCTTCCTCCCTCCGGCTCTCCTTGCCACGATCTTCTCCGATGAGGAGAACTAGGGTGTCTGTGTCCTTAGAAGACCCAAGCAGCCCGGCCCTCCTCCAAATAATGCTGCTCTTTGGGGCGTTTCTGCATGATCACGGGTCAGGTGGTGAGAGAGCACTGGGCAGTTTCAGAGACACAGGCTGCATCACCAGACTCTTCTCCCATCAAATTTCTGTTGGTCTTGCGGGAAAGGAAATGTTTTGTCCAAGACAAAACCCCAGAGGATGAACACTGCAACAGCTACATCTTACTGTGAAAGAATCTTGATGCTTTCAGGATTCAACTTGATATCTCATTAGACTGGTAATTACCACCATCCTAATTGGTTTGTTATGATCCAGCCTCCTCTCCCCATCATCCTGCCCTGATGCTGGCATCCTTCTGAGATTCTTCATTCCTGCATGCATTTGCTTTCCAGGCTCCTGGCAGGTGAATGTCCACTGTCTCTCCATCCTTGCCATACATCAGGCCTGGGTGGGAATTTGGTGTTGGAGCCATGACACAGCTGGTCTGGGGCTGCAGAGCCCTGCCAGCCAGGCTGCTACCCACTGAGGGAGGTAGGAGGGTGGTGGCAGGAGGGCAGGAGGTAAGGCAGCCTGGGGCTGGGGGAGTGGCAGGGAATGGCATATATGAACCACCCCATCCCTCCCTGCACCTTGATACCAGATTCTGACGTTAACACTGTTGGGTTGTCAGAGGAGGACACAGATTGGAGGGGAGGGTGTATTAGGCACATCCAAGCTGGGATGTGGTGGACATGGTCTCTCTTTGCTCCCCAGAGCACCACCAGCTGCGCTCCATGTCCCCTCCAGCCATTGGGACCCCCTCATGCTGGTAGGGTGACGCAGCCAGACAGTGGGCAAAGCACCCCCAGCACCAGGTGCCCTCTTCTCCTCCAGCAAGGGCAGAGATCTGCTTCTTTGGCTCATTAAGCCAGCTGATTGCTGCCAGGACTGCTGACACCCCTGCCTGGCTCATCTGAGTGGCCGGTGCACCCATGGCAGGACTAGGGGTGCCTGCAGGTGGGGGCACCCACATACAGGGCTCTCTAAGCCTGGCACCACCCAGAAATGACCCATGTCCCAAATCCCTTGTGTCTGTCCAACATCTGAGATCTCACCTCCCAGAGCAGGCTCCTGGGGGTCCCTGTCCCAGGGGTGGTGGGCAAGGATTGCTGTGGGTAATACAGGGTGCCCAATGTGGGGTCTACACACGGCATCACCTGAACCCCTTATGAGGAGCGGCTGAGGGAGCTGGGTCTCTTTAGTTTGCAGAAGAGGAGACTGAGGGGAGACCTCATTCATGTTTATAAATATTTAAAGGGTGAGTGTCACGAGGATGGAGCCAGGCTCTTCTCGGTGACAAACAATGATAGGACAAGAGGTAATGGGCACAAGCTGGAACACGGGAGGTTCCACTGAAATTGGAGAAGAAACTTCTTCTCAGTGAGGGTGACAGAGCCCTGGCCCAGGCTGCCCAGAGAGGTTGTGGAGTCTCCTTCTCTGCAGACATTCAAAACCCGCCTGGACGCCTTCCAAAAAAAAAGGTTTCCTGCTCCGGCAGGGGGATTGGACTGGATGAGCTTCTGAGGTCCCTTCCAATCCCTAACGTTCTGTGATTCTGTGATTCTGTGAACCCCCAAACAAATCAGGATGCTGCAGCCCATCCCCAACAGTGTGCTGGGGTCACCAGGAAAATACAGTAGGCTGGGGGCTGCCCACACCAGCTGGGTCCCACTGGTGCTTCCTGGCAGGGCATGGGCACGGCTGGGCAGGGCTGGGCAGGGCACATCACTTGGTGTGACAGAGGGTGGCACTGGCGGGGGGGTCAGAGCTGTGAGTCACCCCCCACGTCTCCCTCCACCCTGGACTTTGCCTCCCGTGGATGCTTGGGGCAATAAAGCCCCATCCGCGGGGGGGGGACTGGGGTGTCAGGGAGGGCCCCCACCTGCAGCAGGCACTTAGCAGTCGGGGGCACACGCATGTGTGGGCACACGCATCTCTGGGCACACGTGTGTGTTTGCATGGGAGTGTGTGGGTGTGTGCAGGAGGTAGCTATGCAAGCCTGTGTGTGTGTGTGTGTGTGTACACGTGTGC
>NW_010196230.1:28802-29068 GCF_000695765.1 Mesitornis unicolor
GTGCACACATGGGATGGAGCCACACGCGTGTGTGTGCGTGTGTAACTGCGCACATGTGAGCAGGCGTGAGAGGGAATGTGGCACACACGGGCGCGAGGCAGAGGTGAGCAGCGTGTGCCACGCGTGTAGCAGGGTCCCGGGCACGCACAGGGAGCAGTCTCACGCATGTGCAAGGTGCCATGCGTGTGCGAGGACACCCAGACATGTGTCACTGTTACCGGCATGGCCCCAGTCCCGAGTGGCAATGCGGGTGGGTGCGGCTGGGC
>NW_010196230.1:29172-31618 GCF_000695765.1 Mesitornis unicolor
CAAGGCTGTCATCGTGGGGGATGGGGGCTGCGGGAAGACGTCGCTGCTGGTGGCCTTCGCAAGGGGGGACTTCCCCAAGGTACCAATGTCCCTGCCCTCTGGGACCACAGCCCCGGAGGGACTCAGTGGCGGGTGGGGTCCCCTGTGGCTGAGGGAGGCTTCCGGGAGCGGTGGCACGAGGGAAGGGCAGGGGACATGGGACAGGACGGGCAGGGGACACGGGAGGGGACGGGCACAGCGGTGGCAGCAGGGATGTTTGCGGCAGGGAAGGGCGGCCCAGCTTGGGGCTGGTGGAGGTCCTCCTCAGCAGGCAGATGAGCACCTCTGCCTCATCTGGGGGGACATGGGACAGGGAGCAAGGTCTGTTCCACAGCTAGGGCATGTAAGAGAACCTGAGGGGTGTTTTGGGACAGAGGGAGCCCACAGATAATCCGGCACCTCTGTCCCAGCCCCTCCCTCGGGCCCTCTGGGTCATCCTGCTGAGGCTCAGTGCTGCCCTGGGCGGGGGGGGGGACCCGGGTGGCCCCCATCTGCCCCCGGAAGGCACCACCATCTCCTGCCTCTGTTTTTGTCTTCTGAACCCCAGTACCTCCCTGTGCCCTGTCCTGTGCACACCTCCCCATGGGAGTCCCCTCCACTGCTGCCCTTCACTGCTGACTGTGGGTAGGTGGGACCTGTGTCACATTCCCCATGTCCCATGCCAGGTCTACGTCCCTACTGTGTTTGAGAAGTACACGGCCTCGCTCCAGGTTGGTGGCAAGCCCATGAAGATCCACCTCTGGGACACAGCAGGTAGGACAGGAGGGGATGGGGCAGGCAGTCGTGTAGCCCCCCATAGCCCATGGGTTTGGGGGTGTCTCACACCTATGGATAATGCTTTGGAGAGGTGTCCCCATGCACTGGGTGTGGGAGGTGGGAGGTTAACTCACAGCCAGACCCCAAGAATGTCACTCCCAGCAGTGCTGCTTTTCTGTCCCCAGAGCCCCATGGTGTCCCCAGGCTGGAGGGGCAGCCATGGTCCCAGGCTGAGGGGGCCCAGCCCAGTAGGGAACTGGTATGTAATGGTGTGCTTCTCCACCTGACAGGACAAGAAGACTACGACAGGCTTCGCCCACTGTCCTACTCTGACGCCAACGTTGTCCTCATTTGCTTTGACATCACCAACCCCAGCAGCTACGACAACATCCTAACGAAGGTAACCGAGCGCTCAGGGAAGATGTCCCCTCCTGTGTGTCCTCCCTGTAGGAGGTGGCATGGAGCTGGAGCTGCTGCCCATCCCATGTCCCCATCCTCTGGGTGACATGTGTGTGTCCCCGGCAGTGGTACCCAGAGGTGAACCACTTCTGCAAGGGTGTCCCAGTGCTGCTGGTGGGCTGCAAGACTGACCTGCGGCAGGACCAGGAGGTGCTGAGCAAGCTGAAGGAGGGACGCCTGGAGCCCATCTCCTACCAGCAGGCAAGTGCCACCTCCTGACAGGTCAGGGATGTCCCCAGCGCAGGGTGGTGAGGGAGCTGGGGCCCTCAGGGGAGTCTGACCCCATGGCTCCCCACAGGGAGAGGCCATGGCCCGGCAGATCCATGCGGTGTCCTACTTTGAGTGCTCGGCCAAGTATCAGAAGAATCTGGTGGACATCTTCACAAAGGCCTGCAGTGCCGCCCTCAGCGCCACCCAACGGAGACAGCGCAGGAGGAGATCCAGGAGGGGCTGTGTGCTCTGCTGAGCCCCCCACCTCGCCAGAGCCCTGGGACTTGCTCCTGGCCCCCCAGCTCAAGACAGTGCCACGGCTCCCGGCCACGACTGGACCCCCTCTGCCACCACTGTCACGCTCCTGTTCCCCTCCTCTTCAAGCCCTCCAAGTCACGATGGGGTGCCAGCAGGAAGACACTGTCCTACCAGGGACCCCCATCCAAGCATCCACTGCCAGTCCATCTGCACCGAGCCCTGTGGGCAGATGGGGGCAGAAAACTGATTTTTCTGGGGGTTGAGTCCCCATCCCACTGGCAGGCCAGTGCGACATGGGGACACCGGGCAATTCCTGTTCAGTTCTGCCATTAAAGCTTAACACTCATCAGCACTGCACAGTCCCTGCAGGCAGGGGGGTACCAGGATCCTACCAGGGTTCCCCTGCGGCCAGGGATGAGCCCTCTCCTGCTCTTTGGTACCTGTATACAGCGCATATGCAAATATACAGGTGTGTCTGTGTGCTGCATGTGTATAGGTGTGTCTGTGTGCTGCATGTGTATAGGTGTGCATGCATGTGCTGCACACATATAGGTGTGTATGTGTGCAGGGGTTGCGCACACGCACCTTTGCCGCTGTTTACACGCCTGCACATATGTATACGCACACGCACGCTTCTCCAAGTGGGTGTCAGCGTGTGCGCACACCCCTGTACGCGTACAGCTGTGCCTATGCCATATATACGTGCGCTTACGCGCTCGTGTCC
>NW_010196231.1:0-292 GCF_000695765.1 Mesitornis unicolor
GGTGGGGGGTGAGGGGGAAAAAAGGGGTCAGGGGTCCCAGTTAAGGGCAAATTTGGGAAATAGAAGTGAATTTGTGCGCAGCGTCCTTAGGCGCAGGTGAAAGGGGCAGAGTTTGGCTGGGGGATGCAGTAGGTTGGGATGGAAGCAGCAGCATTGTCCCATGGCCCCAGATCATCGTCAAACAGCAAATGCTTCCTGGTGGAGCATCCGTCATAGATTTTAAAGAAAATTCACAAAGTGTGGGGCTTGACACCCCACCCGTCAACTGAACCCAGCAGAATCACCCACGCTC
>NW_010196231.1:306-2761 GCF_000695765.1 Mesitornis unicolor
AAAAATCAGACGTTTCAGGATGAACGAGGCTGATCACCTCATTGACACGCGAGAAGCTTTTATGATGTATTTTTCTGGAACGTTTTCTGAAAAGTATGTCCCAGCCTGAGCCAAGGACGTGTGTGGAATCTGTACCCATGGAGACTCCAATAACACAGCCAGCTCCAAGCGCCGTGGGATTAGTAGTTTTCTTACCTAGGAGTTACTGGAAAATGGAGAGATGGAGAGAAAGTGACGGAGTGAGGCAATATAAACTGGAGAGACTGGACTTGCTGGGTAGCATTTGGTGTCTCCGCAGATTTGGGGTTAGGATATCTGCTTTCGATAGGTTACTATGAGAGTTTTCCTGGAAAAATTCAGAGTTGTGTGTCTGAGCAGCAAAGACAAGCTGGGTGAGATTTTGAGAAGCTCCAATTAAAATGAAGTCAAGGATATTTAAAAATATCAACTTTTAGGTGAGGATGTCATTGCTTAATAAACAGTAAAATAGAAAACAGAGATGGAATAGTTTTTGAGAAGTCCTCTAATGCACATGAACATCCACCTTTCCTATGGGAAATAGAGACCAGATTAATGTCTTTTTCTTAATAGCTCCTTCTGATGTGTTTGAAGATTGTTCTCATTTTTTCCCTCAGTCTCTTGTTTTCTAAATGAAACAGCCCTCTGCTTCTTTCTGTAAGAAAAACCCAGGCCTTTTATATGGAAGCACTACATAAATAAGTCATTTTTGATCCTGCAGCACTGTGGTCACTTATTCCTTCTTAAGCACCGTCCTTTGCATTCAGCCACACTGAATTGCTTCAGGTTTACTTTGAGTCATCGCTCAAATTTACTGAGAGCTTAATGAAACCTTTCAGAAGTGCCCGCAGTCCTTCCCAGTTTAGCATCACCTGCAGCACAATGTTGCAGATCTGTTTTTGGGGCACGATTCTTTGCTGCGTGGGTTCTGTACCTCTGCAAAAGAAACGTAAAACACATTCAGATATGCTCTTATTCTTTCTGAAGGATAAATTATTGTATGAAACCCAAAGCAGAGGTTCCCTGGCTTGCCTTACCCTGCCAGCAATACCCTAAAATTCTTGATAATGCCCAGCACACAACCTTTGATAAAGTCCTACAAACCTTGGAAGGGAACCCGTTCCCTCCTGCGAACCAAGAGAGTAAATCACAGGGCTGTTATTTTTAATTAGTGACCTCTAATTATGTCACCTCTTCCATCAAGCTGATCACTGGAATTAATTTTTCCTTGTTTCTTGCAACCTGTTGCATGCCAGATCTCAGCCCTCTCTACCCGTGCAGTATTGGGGTGGGTCTGGGGGAAGGAGCTTTATATAAGAAAGCTGCTGGTAAGGAAAGAGAAGAAACTGAACCCGCTGGTTAAGGAGTGCAATTGCTGCAGCTGTAGCAGATACCACAGGAGGGCACGGTCCTCAAAGGAAACTGGAATGCAGCTAAAATCCAATCCCGTTCAAAGGATCTGTTTGACTTGGTTTCAATGAAGGGAGATTTTGGCAAAAAATAATCTTTTGATGTAAGCAAATGCCCAGTGAAGGTACTGGGATCTTTTGAAATTTCATGTTTGTCTGTGAAAAATACTGGTGTTTTGGTTGCTGGTAATGAAACCTTAAATGAAGCCATACCCTTGAATCGCTTTACTGAAAAAAAAAAAGAAAAAAATCCCAGAGGACTGAAATCAAACCAAAACAAAAAACTGCCTTTGGACTTTTTTGCTTTAAATAAAACCAACCAAACTTAGCTTGCATTCAGCCAGCTTTAATGGGGGGAATCCCTATTTTTATACAGGTACCAACCCATGCAGTCCTTTCCTGCCTGTGTCAGGTTTCCTTTCCCCTATCTGTGCTGTATTTTACTGCTGAGTGATCTCAGTGCATATGATGTAAACTGCAAGAGGCTGGTGGCTCTCTATGTCCATTCTACCACAGGATAAACAGCATCACTCCATGCAAGCTAAGAAGATTGTCTAAACTCCAATAACGGATTTTCTTTTAATCTATCAGCAATAAAATATAAATTCTCAATGATTTTAAACTGTGATGCAGGTGGGATAGGTTCTGGTTTTGTAGGCAGGCAGTTGCTCAAGAGAAGCACGTGAGAACAGAGTAAATCTCCGTAGCAGCTGCTCCTGAGGAAACTTCTTCAGAGGGACCAAAGCAAACTGAAGTGATGTTTTTTCCTGGACGGAGCTGCTGTGACCCCCGACCACTGCAGCACATTGATACTGCTGGGTGAGAGCCTGCTCCAACCACAGCCCCAGGAGCAGTGTCTTCTGCACCAGACATTTCTGAATTTGCTGCTGGTCAGACAACAACCCCCTCCAGTGCTTTTGGCTGGGCTGAGGAAGATAAATCTGTTGAGTGTGGCCGTGCCAAGGCCATGCTGGAATTTCATAGCGGCATCGTAGCACATGTCCTCCTCTGTCCACACATCTCTTCAG
>NW_010196231.1:2792-9760 GCF_000695765.1 Mesitornis unicolor
GTGGCTGCTGCAGCGTTACAGGATGCTCTGTGCTGTCCTGACTGCATACCAGAGCTCTGCTTTGCCTTCCAGCCTTACCCAGCCTGAAGGCGAACAGGTGAGTGCTGAAGATGCGGGAAAGAAAAGAGGGCATCCAGCCTTTCCCTTGTCCTTTCCTCTGTCTCACTTGGGTGGCAGCAACTATCACAACAGTCCCTGGCAAAGGCTTCCCTCCTCACTGTTTTGAGGACATGGACTTTGAAGAGGTTACTTTTTTCAACCTCATGTCAGCCCTCTAACATGTTTTTAGCACAGATAGAAAGTCAAATGCTCTTTTCCTTCTCACCCTGAGTGGAATTTCCACTCAGCAGAATTAAAGGATTAAGCATTTATCTGGAGTGTTATCTGTTTGGTTTGGTCATAACTGTCTGGAAATTCTGCAAAAAATACTGAGTATGGTCATGGAAAAAACATGTATGTGAGTTTGTATGTGCCACACCCCATGGGGAACCATAGCCTTCTCAGCTTCCAGAAGCTAGGATGTGTCCACAACTGGGACATAATAAAGTATAGTCATATTGATATAACTAAATCAACATAGCTTATGTCAACACAGCTATTGTATGGAGGCAACGTCTGAATAGCACTGGTGTAAGGTTTCATTGCAAGTTCTGTTCTAGTGCAGCAAGTTTAAATGACTCTCCCCCCATTTCTCAGATAACCACAGGCACAAAGAACAACAGAGAGGGACGGAGTGACCAGCAGCCCAGTGAGGACTGACAGACAGGGTCAACAAGCAAAGGGTCTGGGTGATGTGATGGAAAGGGTGATCACAAAATCAACAAAACAGCTTAGGTGGTCAACTTTAGCATTTGCATGTGAGGAAAGAAGTGCTTGCAAGACACAGTAATGGAGAAACCCCCACCGCTATTTCTAGGAAGTCGATGTGCTGCGGTGCCTCTCAGAAGTGCCTGCACAATCACGCCAGCAGCACAGGGAATAACGGTGAGGAGCTGGAGGCCTGCATGCAGCTACAGGGCTACAGGGATCATGGAGTTGTGGTGAGATGGATCCCATGACCAGAGTGCTGCAACAGAGGAATACAGGCTTTTTGGGAAGGAGATCACCTGGAGATGGGTGAGAATTAAAGAGGAGACAGGTAAAAGTGGTACTGCAGTAGGTTTTTGCTACAGGCTGCCTCACCAGGAGGAAGAAGTGGCTGAGGACCTCTAGAGACAGGTAGGAGCAGCCTTGTGTTTGCAGGCCCCGGTCCTCATAGTGGACTTCAACCGTTCTGAGAGCTGCTGGAGGGACAGCACAGCAGGGCACAAGCTCCTTGGCTTTGCTGAAGTATATCCACGTGGCTGGATAGAGTGCAAATCACACGCTGGTCAGAACTGTTCTGAAAACCAGATCCTGGGAGGACACACACTTGATATTTGCTTACCTTGTGAATGTTTTCAGTGTTTCAGGTCACTTCTTCCATCCTGAACTGGAACAAAAGTTGAAGTCTTAAAGAAGTTTGGAACTTGAAAATTAAACAGAAAGGTTCAGCTTGTTTGGGGAAGCTCAACATGTTCATTACTGTAAGCATTTTAAAGTTCTGTTACTTTTTTACTAAGTGAGTTTATGTTTAAAAAACCACAGAAAAATATTAAGTAGCCCTGTGGATTATTAACATTTCAGACTTAATTACAGGTGCATAGGTCTGGCACCATGCTCCAAGTACAGTCATCGGCAACTTCTCTGTCTCAAAGCACATAGAGCGGTATCTGGACTCTGTGTAATCAAGTAATCAGTGTGTTTCCATGTTGCTATCTCTGGCTATGGTTACACATTCATCCTCTTCCCTGGTTGCAACACAGTTTAAATGGGGAGCACAGAAAGGGCACGGCCTTGCTCTGCTTTGAAAGAGAGCTGCCTGGTAAACATTGTGACACCATCCCAATAAAGTCTCTTGGCTTGGGAGCGGGGAAGAAGCCCACTGTCTCCGTCCTACTGCAGCGAGAGAAAAGATGCAGTCCTTTTGTTTATTGACGTTCTGGAGATGTAGCTGTTTTTTCTGACCTGCTGGAAACGACTCCCCTTTTCCACATGTAACTTCTATACACAACTCATTTTAGAGCAAATGGCTTTCCATCAAATTTGTTTTCAAAAGTGGAATTACCTGTGGGCATAAATAGCATTGCAATTTGGGTTTGGCTTTAATGCTCAGAGGATATAGGCAAGACCTCCAAAGACAGGTGCTATCTAGCATCAAATTAAATTATTATATAGGCTAGAAATTCTAATTCTCTACTGCCTTTCATGGTTTATAAATGTGTGTGCCACATACTATACTTTGCATGTTGTGCAAAACAATGGACAGCCTTTGCCTATACTGTGTTGTTTCAAAATCCAGTAGTGCCTATGAGACAGGACAAATACTTTTTGCTCCAGTTTTATTTATGAGAACAAAACCACAGAGGAATCATGTTATTATAGAGAGAGGCAGATAAAGGTCAGTTATCAGCTGGTGTGTTCTGTTGAAGGCTCCTTGACTTTGCTGAAGCTGTGTTGATTTGTGACAGCTGAGAGTTGGATATGAATCTATAACTTGGTGTGGGATTTTAGTGTGTATCTTTTTTTATATAGGTTTTTTTGTAGGGTTTTCTTTTTGGTTTGGGTTTGTTGTTTTTTATTTCCAGAGAGACCTACACCTATTTACTGTAGACTTGTTCATGTGACCAGAAAAATGTTGCAAGTCCTTGATGGGAAAGATAACACAAACTGCTTAAGTTTATAAATGAAAATGCTGTAAACAGCCTCTTCTGTCTCCCTTCCTTCTTTGTGACCACGTGTTTACTGGTATATTTCCTCAGTGCATTCATTCTCCTCTTGTTGAGTTTCATGTGGAAATTGCTGAAATAGCGCATTGCATCCCCGCCCCGTTATCTTCACAGTCAATAGTGAGGTGCAGCTACATCTGGCTTGAGTCACTTGCTCCCTGTGACTCTCGAATTGAAAATTTGTGAACATTATTGGAGGAATGCTAGCCCAGAATAGCTTACAGATCCAACATCAGTGCTGGACGGGAAGGATGATGAAAGTGAAAATTGTGTAAACTGTCTTGGGTAATTTAGATGGGCAGATATGACTTATGGGAATGATTAAACTGAAGAAGAAAATTATTGCCACTCTCTCTCTGTGTCCATAGCTGTATGAAGAGGTGTCCACAGCTGCAGGAAGAGATGATTCTTTGCTTGGGGTAGGAAAGAACTTGCAAATGAAATTTTTTCTGTTTCACCAGAAAGTGGGGTGATGTTCTGTAGGTCACAGGAAATCTGTGGCCAAGATGAAGAATGCAGCTCTTGCAGCAGCCAGCCTGTGCCTCAACAAACAAACCCATCAGGAAGAAGTGTGCTGTCTGTACACCAGCGTTTCTAACCACAGTCGGGTGATTTGACACGCACAAGCCTAACATACCAAGGCCCCAGTCTGCATTTATCCAGGGCCTTGTGAAGGTACTTACCCTACTGCTCTTGTCTTATGAGGGATGCCTCTGTCCTCGATGGCATCTTCCTCCACCTCAGTTTTCTGCTACAGCATGTTTCATACCTGCAAATGTCAAGGATAGAAACATGAAGGAATCATAGATTCATCTAGGTTGGAAAAAACACTTCAGATAATCAAGATCAACCTTTAACCTAACGTTACCATGTCCACCACTAAACCATGTCCCTAAGGCCACATCTACGTGTCTTTGAAATACCTCCAGGAGTGTGACTACACTCAGGAAAAGGTGACACATATCACAACAGTCATCAAGCTGTAATGTCTGACGCGTAGACAATCAAGATGCTGCTGTCCTGCTGTAGGTCATCCAAGTAGATCAGCAACTGGAGGTTTTATTGAAATCATGCATGTATCTGCATTTTCAACTCACTGCAACATCTGGGTATCCTCATCATAAAATTTACCAACAGGAACAAAAGGGATTCTGTGGAGTTTATTGTCCTCCCTTTGAGGTCGAGTCTGTGTTATCAACAGACAGCCATCTGCCCCTCTCTCACGATCTCACGTCACAAGCACAAATTAAAGGTGATGACAAACTTCGATTGTTAAGAGTGACTCTCTAATGGAAAGGCATCTTCAAAGCGGAAGGTTTTTTAGCATTTCTTGAGTATTCTGCATATCACCAGTACCTTCAGGAAGGTTGGTCCACAGTCAGGTTCTGTAACCAAGCTCTCTCACACTTCATGACCTGGCTATTCTTAAAACCAGTGTCAAACTAAAATTATAACTTTATACTGGTATTTGGCAATTTATTTTATTTGGATATTAACACTATAATGTGGATAGACATCAAATTTCAATGGCTAAATCTGCTTTACAGAGCTGAACACCAAGGCACTGTGCTTGCTTATCCGCTTCTGCACTCCCTAACACACAGCTTTGCTTTGGATGCTGATGCTGGCAGCATGCACATCCCAGCACATGGCTGCTTCTGCAGAGCTGTGTCAATTGGCATCAGATGAAAAACTGGCCTTGATTCCCTTTGAAGTCCCAGAGACTGAAGATGTCTATGCAGACAGTAGATATTATTATACTTTTCTTCACTTGCTTCTCTCCTCCCTGCAGCCAACAAATGCAGGACTAAGACTTATATTTAATGCTCTTTCCCCGTCTTTCCCCCTTCACATGCCAGTATACATAATGCT
The DNA here is from genome assembly GCF_000695765.1 of Mesitornis unicolor. Taxonomy (NCBI): domain Eukaryota; kingdom Metazoa; phylum Chordata; class Aves; order Mesitornithiformes; family Mesitornithidae; genus Mesitornis; species Mesitornis unicolor. The sequence goes on from NW_010196231.1 coordinate 7,472, forward strand.
AGCAGTACACATAATTGCTGGTTGCAATTTTCACAGCATGAAAATTCACTAAGACCATTCACAAGCCATCAGATGAAACAACTGATACCTGCAAAGAAAGACTTTCCAGTCTTTCCTGGCCTAGTCAGCCATTGCTAAAATCCATCCCACACAAGCAGTTCTGTTAACATTTCCTGGAGTGGCTTAGGCCACTCTGCTCTTGGTGCTTTGGACAGTGGGAACCCTGGGACTCCACTCAAATTAATTGCTAGTAAATATGAAGCCAGCAAAGGCAATACTTGATGAAGGGTGCAGTCACTCTGGTGCGTTTGCTAGTTCAAGCTTATCTGCTCCATGTTTGTTTACAAAGGGCTGGGCTGCGCTATCACAAATAATGAGGGCTCTTGTAGTTATGCCAAGGTATGAGCTGAACCTCACAGGCAGTGAGAATGGTCCCTCTACTTCCTGTGGCAGAGTTGCTTGAGGACCATCTGCACTTTTCTGCTCTTCTCTGGTCCTTCACCAGCACCATGGTCCCCTTAGGTCCCAGAACTGATGGGAGTTTTGCAAACACCATGGCATCTACCTTTGGAGTGATGTAACCTCAGTCTGACAGACAAGGACACTGGGAGCACAAAAAAGCAGCTTGCCCAAGGTTGATTTGACAGCTCAGGGCATCACCAAAAATAGAACTGGTTACTTCTGCCACTTCAGTTAACCTTTGGGCTGTGTCACTGAATCTTTTCTCGGTTCACTGAGAATTACATGTCCCTTGTCAGCACAGCTGGTACTGGCTAATGAGCAAGGCATGACTGAAGTAAGAGGACTCCAGATGCTGTTTGTATCCTTGTTTTTCAGAATAAGTTTGCCATCTGAATTGAAATGGAGCCATACAAGGGCTCTGGACAGGCTGCAGGGAAGAGCAGCTGAGATAGCTGGGCAGGAAGGGGAGTGCAGTGGAGCTGCAAGGGAAGGTTCAATCTGCGATAGATGGTAATCAGCTGACAAAGCAGGAACTGGTGGGTGCCCGGACCCATGGACAGCATGGTGCAGGGCTCTTGAGGCTGATCTGGCAGTCACTGTCTCACTGTGCTGTTGCTGCTTCGCAGCTGCAATATTCTCAGTGCTGTTCTGTCTTCTGGACCTGCTGCTGCTGCTCCAGCTGCAGCCCTGACCTTCTGGCGGGAGCTCCTCTCATGACATATTCCTTAGGTTTGCTCATCAGCTAAATGGTGCGAATCATACTCTCTCCACCCCACATGAGTGGGGAATATCTCTGGGGGGAAGGAGAGAAGAATTTGCAGGAAAAAAAACATGTTTAGGAATACTTGGTCTGTACTAGCAAAAAAGCAGCAATAATTCATTTGATGGGTACAGCTGTTTTACTAAGAGGGTAAACAAAATTCTGGCTTTCCTGCAATTTTATAAGCTAGAAACAACTGAGAAGAGTTAGATGATCTACCCGATCATAATCTTTAAAAAAACAATAAATTAAAAAATATGTCATTGACTTCACTGCAATTGTACTTGCTTATTTAAAGCAAGACCCAGGGAGGGCAGGAGATGGTGGAGCTGACACCACACCACAGGTTCAGCCTCAGCTCTGGTAACTGTGTGCCTGCTGCTGCCACGACCTGTGCCTATAACACTTCAGCGCAGATCCAGCCTGTTTCCTGTGCTTGTGCTGACCGGCAAACAACTGCATAGGGCTGGTTTGTTGGGGGCCACCCTCCTCCTTGGTGCAGCACCTCAGCTGTGAGCAATCGTCACTGCGTTTCTCTTTCTCTCACTTTCATTCCTCCTTGCTGGGCAGCACAGGCCACGCTGCAGCACTGCACGAACAAACACCTCATGCCTGTGGGTGCTTATCACAGACTCATTTGGTTGGAAAAAACCTCTAATATCACCAAGTCCAACTATAACCTGTTCACCACTAAATCATGTATTTCAGCACCTCACCTCCCCATCTTTTCAATTCCTCCAGGGATGGTGACTCAACCACTGCCCTGGGCAGCCCCTTCCAGCACCTGAGAATCCTATCAAGAAAGAAATATTTCCTTGCATCCAATCTAACCCTCCCCTGGCACAACTTGAGGCCATTTCCTCTCATTCCATCGCTTGTTACTTGGGAGAAGAGGCCGACCCCCCTCGCCACCCTCTCCTTTCAGGGAGCTGCAGAGGGCGATAAGGTCTCCCCTCAGCTGAGCACTCACCCCCGTTCCCTCAGCTGCCCCTCACAGGACCTGTGCTCCACACCCTCCCACAGCTACAGACTCCTGAGGCGCAGCCGCGCTCACCGCTCTCGGGGCG
>NW_010196231.1:10011-10356 GCF_000695765.1 Mesitornis unicolor
CGCTCCCCGCTCTCGGGGCTACTCTGAGGCGCCTCTCGCCTCTCCCATCGCCTCCTGTCCCGCCTTCAGCCCGCGGAAGCCGAGCTGTACCCGGAAGACCGGCGGGGCTCGGCCCAGGGCCGACGATCGTCGCTCAGCGCCAGCCTCGGCGACGGGGCAATGACCGCGAGTGACCCTCGCCGCGAAAGGAGCGGGGCGTGGTCTCATCGCCTTCCGACCGCTGCCTTGCCCAATGGCGAGGCAGCGCCAGCCTTTCGAGGGCGGGAAGGGGCGGAGCGGAGGGAAAGGACACGCTCTCTCTGTCCGGTGGCCACGCCCCCTTCACCACGAGCGGCTCTAAAGGAG
>NW_010196231.1:10497-24592 GCF_000695765.1 Mesitornis unicolor
TCAGGTGCAGTCTCTCTCTCGACGCCCCCTTCACGGGCCCGTGGAGCCAAATCGCTGAGGTTTTGGGTCAATAAACCCGAGGATGAGGCACCATCCTGTCAGGGCAGCAGTGGTGCGGGGTATGGGGGGTCTGAGGAGAAGGGCCCAGGGTAGGATGTCCCCGTGAGCGCTTCCACTTGCCATGGGTGCTGAGGTACCGTGAGGTGATTTGGGCACTGAGGGAGGCTCTGGTACTGGCTGGGGGGGGGTGGGGGGGGCAGGGGGGGGAGTGGCTGTGGAGTCCAGGATGTTTCGGGAGCTGTCGGAGAAGTGAGTGTGTGTTGGCCGTCACCGTGAGGGGGTTTCCCACCCGCGCATAGATGAGAGCGGGTGGCGCAATGAAGTGAGCGGCAGAGTTTGGAAAAGAGGAACTTAAGCCAGCCTCCTGGTGAGTCACATCACTCCTCTGGCATGCTGGGATGTTTTAGGTGAATTCCCCAGCATAAAATTTAGAGTTATGAGGTGGCCTGCGTGGCTGTGGTGCTGGTGCCTCTGGTGGGTGCCCCTCTCGGGGTGGGCAAGCCATGAGTCCAGCTCACAGGATGATGTTCTGTGGGCAGTTTTGCTCAGGCAAAGTTCAGCTGTGATGGAGTCAAATTCCTGCAATGTTGTTCATTCAAGATCTTTGGTTAGGTATCTTTTTAAGGGTTATTTTTCCTCATGTTCTCTCTGCTCCTGTATTGGGAGAACATCAGATAATTTCCCAGCACAGCCATATGCTGACCCGTGGTCAGTGGTGCTGCTCAGGAGAAAACCTGTAGTGCTTAGGAAGTTTTTGTCACTGCCCTTTTTAAAAATGGAATTTATCTAAATGAGAAAGAGTGGGTTGCTCCACTTTTGTTTCCTCACTTAATGAATCTTCAAAGAAAAAAAAGGAACAAAAAAGCTGAGTTCCAATAGTGTTGGAAATGGGGAAAGGCAGTGAGAGAATGCAGCAATCTGCTAAAGCTGATCTGCACAGTGAAAATGGGACAGGATCAGTCTTGGTGTCTTTACCAGTAAAAAGAAATCAGCAACAGGAAGCAAAGTGGGCTGTGCTGGAAAATGTCAAGATGGCTGATAGACATATGCAGTAATTTGCATCTGATCTGATGTTTTTGAAGCTCTGTGTGTGTTTCAAGCAAAGGCTTGTTCAGAGCCTATCATAAATGAAACCTTCACTTCTCTCCCGTTGACTGTCACCAGTTTCCATGTAGTTAGACCTCTGATTTGTGTTGTCAGTGAAGTGCTGCAGACGTTGCTATGAAACTGTTCACCAACTTCCAGTTCTTCTAGGACGTGGTGCTCCCTCAAAGCAGGAGATGCTTTGTATTTATATGACTTAAGTTGTCACACGGGCTTAATTAAAAGGGAAGTTTCTTGTAGCAGGCTTTTGTTTAAGTGTTCATTGTGTTCCTGAACAGCTGTGGTTCTACACTACGTTCCTCTTCGCCTCATGCCTAGGACTCACTTTGAGCAAGAGAGGCGGTGGTGGCACCCCTGGCAGGCACCACACGGTCTGGAAACCAGCTTGCTCTTCTAGATGTGGCTTTGAATTCCTCCAGGCTAGGGAGGGAACTAAACCCAGGTTTCACGGGTCTGGGTTGATGCTCCTGGCACTGGGCTGCTCTGTAGAGATAATGCTCCTTTTCTTACAGCTGTCTTACTAAAAAAAACAACAAAAAAACCCCCAAAAAAAACCAACAGAAAAAACAACAAAAAACAACACTCTGGTGTTTTAACCCAGAATGGAGTGTTGGGCAATGTCTGCCAACTATCTCAGACTTTCAGAGATGGGATTTTTGGAGACATCCCTTTCTCAGCTGCTCATGAATTAAACTCTTTTTTTGAGTTGTGAATTGCAGCCTGTAGCAGAGCGTGGCGTGAGCAGCGACGTGTCCTTGCGTAGATGAGGAAGCGGAAGGCGGGGATGTGCTTTCCCGGGCTGGGAGCAGGTTCATCTGCAGTGAATTGTGGCTGACTGTGGCTCTCCCCACCTGTCAGAGACAGAGGCTGCAGCTTGGCTGTGTCGGATTAATTAGATAAATGGGCTTTTTCCTTTTGCTCCTGTCTGTCTTTGTTCAGACAAACATGCTCTTCACACTGCCCGCTTTGCATTGAGTCTCGCTAATGCAGATACAAAATAGCATGCTGAAATCCACTTTTTAAAAAGATCAAGGATTATGAAATTAATCTCCAATCAGTTAGAAATTCCTTGAAACAATTAAAACTCACCCTCTCAAGTCATAAGGATCAAAGACCTTTGATGAATGTGAACCTTAAATAAAACCAATGCTGCTTTCAGCTTCAGAAAACACTTTGTTTAGGTGATTAAATCCCCTAATGACAAAGTACTGAGAGCAATGTAGGAGCTGCCAAACAACGGCTGCAAAAGCGCTGATTTTGATGAGAACAGGTCCAATCTCCGGGGCGTCCCTGGGCTGTCACTCGAGAGGGACCCAAAGCCCCGGTGCGCCCGAGGGTGCCGTGTGCAGGCGTGGGGCCAGAGCTTCCTTAAGAGGCGGTGATGTGGGGTGAGGAGCCGCTTCCAATTGCGAGGCAGGCAGCACATGACATAAGATGCTCCAGATCTGCCTCCTGGGCGCTAGTTTAAAAATAAAGGGTATTACACATCAGCGGCAGCGCTGGGTCGAGCGGCTGTGGGAGGAGAGGCTGCACAAAGGCGGGGGCAATGCGGTGTAAGGCTGGACCTGGAGTCCTTTGGCAGGGGGCTTGAGGGGTGGGGGGTCTGAGAGCAGAGTGAGAACATTTGGGGCAAAGGGAATGTAAAATTTAAATTTTGGGGCTTATGGTGCTCTTTCAAAGCTGTCGTTGTCACACTCATTTTCGGATGTGGGAATGAAGGTATCATCTACTGCTGATCAGGTTTTTACAGTGAACGGAGCGCACTGCGTCTGCTGTTAGAATTTACTGTATTTTATGCAAATACAGCAGTCTCGAGTCCTGTCTGCTTTGGGATTGCCCCGGTCAGATAGCTACAGCAATGAAAGCTGATTTCACTGTAGCCTTTGACTGTTTTAATTTTTAAAAGCTGTTTTTACAGGGACAATGCTGGGTGAGTCAGATGCACGCATGGCACTTGCGGAACCAGTCCCCACGGCTTATTTTAATTCGGATCCTCAAGGGAACTGTGAGGTGTCACTGGATGATGTGCTGTTCAGCTCTTCAACTAGGTCTGTATGATTTAAAGTTTTGTTTTCTCTGTGGTGACCTGTATACATAGATATAGTGTGTATTCTGTCATGTTTACTTAATTTAATTAAGGTTTTTTTAATGAAGAAATTTCAAAGTTTTGTTACTACTTCACCCTCTCAAAAAGAAGAGAAACAGAATTAAATTTGCTGTACACAACTACCACATGGAGTACAGAGCATGAAATAGTGTGCATTTTATATAAACTTAAAGCACAGGAGTGGTAGAGTAGTCTGCATAGCCAGAAAGATCACCTCCTATAAAAGAACTCTGTGTAGCTGTTAATTCTGTGTAATTGAGAGGGCACTGATCAAATACTCAGAATACCTGGCAAGTACTGCATTGTGTGGGAAGTGTTGCAGTACTGTGAGCAGGGAGGTGTGTGCCTCTGTAGGGGATACTCTGTGTGCCGTGCCTATCCTGATTTTTACCAAATGCTTGTTAGTCTGCCTGTAAATCTAAGCAGACTCTTACTAAGGAGCAGATTTGTAGTTAAGGGATGATGTCTCACCACAGAGTGATGGGATATAGCTGACAGGCTTCCAAAAAAAGCCTTTACTGATATTTTTGGGTTTTTTTCAGGCTGCATTTGAATTACATGTAGTAAGGGGGAGAAAAAGATTACTCAATTCACTGGAAGGGAAGTAGCTGGGGCTTTTTTTCCTCTTATTACTGTGTCATTTGCATGCTTTGATCATAAAGGCTGGTGGGGAAATAGTGTGGAACTGTTGCAACTGAGGATTAATTTGTGCTGAAAAATGCTTTCAATATTGAGGAGGAAATGCACGGTACGGAACATTTTGTAATCCTTTTGGGGCAAATAAAGGAAAAAATGGATTTATTTCCCTCTGGTTTCTAGGTGGCAAATTAGTTAGGAGAAGCAGTTCTGCTTTTGGAGAGTACACAGGAGTAGCCTTGTCAGATCTTCTCTATGCCTTAAACTTTATCATATGCCCAAAACAATCATAGTTGACTGTTCCCTACAAATTCAGAGAAAACAAAACAGAGGGAAGCAATTTACCCTTTACACCAAAATTCACACAGTGCCTTGTGTTATTGACCTGTCTTTGGTGTAGCGGAAAGGGAAGACAACGCAAGGCTGGGTGGGAACTCTGCCTGGAGTGGGCAGAGGAGTTTGCGTGGGACCAGAGGAGCTCCTGCCTGTATGCAGGGGTGATCTGGTCATGACAGGCAGAGATGTTGGGACTTGTTTCTACCCCAAAGCTGCTCAGGCGAGGGGCTGAGACCATTGTGATGTCAGGGACACGCAGCCCTTCTGGAAGACCCAGGAGCTGGTGTTGGGGAGAAACCTTGCATGGGAAGAGCAAACACTCAGCACTGGCATGAAGAAACCAATACCTTCGTTATGAGCTGGAGCAAAGGGCCCCAGGGGGGCTGTTTGGCAAGGCAAGATGGAAATTTTGATTCTGTGGAACATAATTTTGGGTCAACTTAGTGCTGTGCTGATGGTACAAGCAGGGTATTGCCCAGGGGAGGGAAACAACTGTCACCTGCCCATAGGTTGGAGGGTGGGATGTCTTAGGGAGCAGAGCACAGGGACTCGAGTACCAAATCTTCCAGGGTTTGGTTTCCAAGTGGGACCACATGAGTTGGTTATTCCTTATCCTCATAACTTACAGCTGTGAGAAGGTCTCCCTTGGGAAGGGATGGAGCAAGAACACTGTGCTACAAATGCAGGCAGGTGTTGTTCCACCAGATCTTGCAGGATGAAAGGAAAAGGGGCAGCTTTCTGCTGATGGGGGCTGTGCCTGTTTCCATTTCTTCACAAACATCTGGTGGGAGCAGATGCACTAACATCATTAGGAATATCTAAGAACAAGATTTCCTGTTAAATCAATTTCCTGCTCTTCAACTGGCCTGGCCTTCTGCAGGAAATCTGTCTGGGTTTCCTCACAGGTGAGTAGCCAGGGGGATCGCTGCACTGCACAGGAGAGAAGCTGCTGGGGCTCCCCCTTCGTTAGACATATTGCATTCAGGAAATAAGCTGTAGACTCTTTGTTTCAGGCACCTAGAGCAGAGGTCTGGTATTAAATTATCGCTGTTTTGGGGATGCTGTGTTTATGGATTCTTCCGCAGTGTATGATAGCTACAATCAGGACAGCATGCATCTGTTTAACAGCAGTGCAGGCAAAGCTTGCACATGCTTTGAGAGGGACCTGTTTCATTGCCATAGCCATGCAGGCTAGCAAAATTAATAAAGTCACCTGCAGAACATCAGAAAACACTCACTATCCCTTGTTTGACATCCAAAGACTAATGTAATTAGTCCAAAGGTGTTCTTCAGGCAGTGTGCTAGAGCCTACCCAAGGCTGATTGCTTTTGCCTTGCAGAACTGTTGAGGTCCATGGCATTGAGGCAGCTGAAGACACTAAGACAGGGGGATGTCAGACAGACATGCTTGGTTTCAAAGGTAAGTAGAAAGAATTTTTAGTTACTCTGGTGTGGATGAAATTATTATTGAAATGAGAGATTAATTTATCAAACCGTAACAATGAAAGAAGTAACTCACATTGTGAGATGGTCTGTCCAGAAGCCTCTTGAACTTTGACTTTAAAGCATGAATGTGCTTCAAGGAGTAAAATAGGCAGTGTCACTGCCTAATGCTTATCTACCAGGTAATAACGTACTACTTTCAGTCCTCCTTAAAAAAAAAAAAAAAAGCACAGTGTATATGACTGTTGCAGGAAGCTGCCACCTTACCAGTACAAGAGCAGGGCAGCAAAGCAGGTTAGATGGAGATGTAAATGGAAATCTTTAACAAAATTTTCAAAGTGCTTTAGAGGCTTCGTCTATTAATCCTGGTCTAAAATACCAGGAGTCATATGGCAAACTTGCCAAGAATAAAAGGTCAAAAAACGGGGGGGGGGAGGGGATATAATATAATTTGCTTTCATATGTTTGATACTTATATTTCTGTTACGGCAGCAAGCAATTTTTACATATAAGATGCTGAACACTTTTCTTTCAAACCAGCCTCTTCACCTCCTTCCTCCTGTGTGTGGACAACGCGACGAGATGGAGAGGTCAGACTGAGACTGGATGAACAGGGGATAGGCAGTGAGGCACCGAAGACCGTTCATGAGCTATTCCAGGAAGCCACAAATAAATACGGTGATTATTATGCCCTTGCCTCCAAGAAGGGTGGCCAGTGGATAAAACTAACCTATAAGATGTACTATGATGAGTGCTGGAAAGCAGCAAAATGCTTTTTGAAGGTAAGCTTTTGTTGAATTCTACTCTTCCTTCACATGCAGTCAGTTTAACTGCTGAAATGACTGTGGTCAACTATATCTTAAACCTCTAAATTCTCTGAGTGAGTCTTAAAGTGAGAGAGAAATACCTGATCGTGCCATGAACAGCTTGGTAATTACCACAGTGTTTTTGTTTTAATTTCTTGCAAGTTGCTTCCACATTAAACGTAAAAAAAGAAAAGAAATATAAAGTGCATAAGGAAACACTGAAAGAGAAATGTTTTAGGTACATGGCAAACCTGGACGATGCTCCTCAGGAGGCATGTAAATATTAATTTTCCAAGAAAAAGGTTGAAGAGGTGCTTATGAATCAGACTTAAATGTCCAAAGTGGGTGAGGTTTTGGCCTGTACTGCTGTGAGTTGCAACACTCAGAGAGAAACCACCATTATGTGTACTTACTGTTATGATTATGAAATCTTATTTCTTGAAGTTAAGGCCGCTTTCTCTTTACTCCTGTGTGGGGATCTTCCAGTGTCTGTGCTTCCACTCCAGGACAAAACCAGAGAATGGCTGAAGGAGATTTAAATACTGGGATTTCAACACCTGGAATTTGACAGTGAAGTGCCTCAGACTGTCCCTGGAGCTCTTCTTATTGTTGATATGTGACATATCTAAGCTGTATTAAATGTCTGAATGTCTCAGTGGGTCTTGTCTAACTTAGTCTCTCACCTTTCATTCCCAGCTCAAAGGGAACTGATAACTACCTGGATTGCAGTTTTATAATACCATTAGTGTCGGTGAGATGGTCATACAGAGTGCAGATCTAAGCAAATCCTTTTTTTCCCTGCTTACTGATAAAGTAGAACAATGCCTGATGTGAAACTTAACTGGTTCCATATTAGGTCTTTTTTTAACGTACATTACTGTATATAATAGCATGAACTTTTCCCTTGACATTGTGCTCACAGCAGAGATTTGTAAATTAACTCTAAGCATTCTTCAAAGGAAAAACAAGATTGCTGTAATCTCATCTCTTGTTTACAGCTGGGACTGGAGCGTTTCCATGGAGTGTGCATCTTGGGGTTTAATTCTGCAGAGTGGTTTATTGCTGACATTGGAGCTATCCTTGCAGGGTAAGAACAAGTGGTGTCTCTTGACATGCATTTTGCTTTAGCATTCAGATACTAATTTCAGTATTCATCTGAGAAGCAGTTTTTGATTAAAAACAAAATAAACCACAAAAAACCACAACCAGACCAGCTGCTTATATTTGAATGTAATGAAGATAGCTACAACATAAACTCTCTCTTTACTTAATTATGAATTAATGAGACAAAAGTGAATTTTTTTTTAGCTAGGTACTTCTCTCAAAATAAGATGAACAGTAGGCTCATCCAAAAGCTTGCTTACTTGCACTTTGAATAAAAATATCATGGCAAATTCCAGAGCACTGGATTTTGATAGCCGCCTTCCACCTGAAACATTTTGACCCCTTACACCATTCTGCCATTTCCCATGCCCCAGAACAGAGCCTTTGCTCTTGGAACTAAGCCCTCCACACTTTTTGTTGTTGTTTTATGGGATATTCTTCCTAAAGTTTTTCCTCTGATAAAGTTTGAAGTGGTTTGACTTTTGCTAGAAACTCTGCTTATCTTCTAATTCTGTGTTTTATTTTTCTGTTTTTTTTTCTTTTCTTTTGTAGTGGACTTGCTGTTGGTATCTACACTACAAACTCTCCCGAGGCCTGTCATTATGTAGCAGAGAACTGTAGTGCTAATGTTCTGGTTGTGGAAAACCATAAACAGCTGCAGAAAATCTTAGAAGTAAATACACTTTTTAAATGGCTGAGGGCTATGGCATCCTATTGACAGATATGGGAGGGTAAATGCTGTGGGAGGTGAATACCTGAGGGAAATGCTGGATCTGAAAACAGAGGTGAACTGATGGAGCCGACTTGCTGTGTTCCCTGTTCAAGCTAGATGAGTAGTCACTAGTGCTGAATCTCATGAGAGATTAAAGTATGATTCCACAGTTTAGCAAAGCCTTGAGCTTAAAATATGAGAAGCCAAAATGAACAATTGAGCTTGCCCTAGCGTGTCTGGCAATGTTCCAGCCCAAATGATTACTGTCTCCAGTGAGGTTTCCCCATTCTCTTTCAGGAACACAGATGAGATTCTCTTAGCTTTACTTAAAATGGCAAGTAGCAGTAGCATGTTAATTGCTTGGGTTACTTAGGCTTAAAAGGAACAAACAAGATTTGCTCCTTCTCATGAATCTCCCTTCTTAACACAGATTCAGCATAAACTACCTCATCTGAAAGCTATTATCCAGTATGGGGAAGAGCTAAAAGAGAAGAGACCAAATCTGTATTCTGTAAGTACTGGGCATTGTAATTGCATGTAAATACTGGCTGTGTTTAGCTGATGGCTTGTAAGCAACCATTGCCTTCCACAGGCCTGTCATCATGTGAGCTTGTGTTGGTTTTAGTGAGAGATTGCTTGCCTCATTGAAGCACTGGATGTTTACTATTGTTCAAACTGCGATAAACCATGTTGGTAAGGGAGGGTGTGAGTGTACTGATCTCTGCAAGGCAGCCTCGGGCCCCACAGTTACTCCAGCTCTGTACTCCCAGTGAATACCAGCATTGCTACAGTTAGTAAGCTACCTCAGAGTGGATCCCTCTCCTTTTCTGTTTCTTGCCATGTCTCCTGTGGCAGCCAGAAAACACTGAGGGGCTGACAGTGCATATTTAACAACCCCTTCCAGATTCTGCCAGAGGTTTGGATGTAGGAAACAGTTTTCTTCTCTTCGTGTGTGGCAGAGGGCTTGATTTCACATGTGAATGATAGCCTACAAAGTGACTGAGCTCTTCTCTTCTCTGTGCAGTGGAGTGAGTTCATGGACCTTGGCAGAGATGTTCCAGATACTCAGCTCTGTGAAATCATCAAGTCCCAGAAGCCCAACCAGTGCTGTACACTAATATATACCTCAGGGACAACTGGACAGCCAAAGGGAGTAATGCTCAGTCATGATAACGTAAGTATCGTTTGTATAAACTGAAAAACATACCTGATGTTAAGAGCACAGGAAACTGTAGACTTTTGTTGTGAGCTGCATGTTCTTTGTGCCTGCCTGGAAGAGCTGTCACTTAATACTGATGTGGGTTCTCGTTACAGCTGACATGGACAGCATTGGCCGCAGGGCGTTTCATTACACTGATGGATGCTAAAGAAAAGCAGGAACTGGTAGTCAGCTATCTGCCCCTCAGTCACATTGCTGCACAGATGTCAGATATTTGGTCAGCAATGACGTTTGGTGCACAAGTTTTCTTTGCTCAACCAGATGCACTAAAGGTAAAAACATAAGAGAATAAAAGTTCTACACCTGTCCACCTGCTTGTAGCTGAGGTGGGTGCTTTAAAACAAACGTGGCTGTCTTATCCATGATTCTGAAAGCTGTGCTAACTCTATTTATTTGTGTAGTGACTGATTGCTCCTGTTTAAGGGTCTGTTGGTTTGATGAGTGTTGCATCTCTGACCTTTGCCTTTTGACTCTATTACAAGCTAGGATAAGCTGACCAAACACTTCACAACTGAGAGCTTTTGGTATCTCACCTGACACCAGTTCTCTGCCCCAAGAGCTTGGTTGTGAAACAGCTTTGTATTTGTTCTGTCCACATTACAAAATGCCACCACCATTTAATCTGTGCCCTGAGAATGATTCTTCTCTTGGTGCTGTGTCAGTGGTTGGCACTGAAAGCATTGACCCTTGCTGTCTTCTCAAAACTGCTGTGGCATTTGAATGCTCCTGGGGTTCCTTTCTTTTGGGGGCACTGCAGCTGAAAATGAGCAATTCCTCAAAACTGATAGAATGCCAAGCCTCAGCTCGTGACCAGTCCTGACCTGAAGTCTACAGTGGAGCACTTTTGAAAGCTGTATTAAATTCTGCTTTGCTCAGGGCACCCTGGTAGACACCCTGCGGGAAGTGAGGCCAACTGCATTTTTGGGTGTTCCTCGTGTCTGGGAAAAAATGGAAGAAAAAATGAAATCCATAGGCGCAAAATCATCAGCGCTCAGAAGAAAAGTGGCATCGTGGGCCAAGGGAGTTGGGTTGCAGACAAACCTGAAGCGGATGAATGGGTAATTATGAACTACACTTAAGAGATGTTGCAAATATTGGGAGAGTTTTACTATTGGGTCAGGAATTATATCCCATGTAACAGGGCAGACTCATGGACAGTAAAAGCCAAAGGTAGCACTTGGATCAGAGGGTGAGCAGCAAGGGCTGGAGGGAGAAGTAATTATTTTTTTTTACTGAATAAACTCAAATAGGAGGAAGATGAAAGGAAGAAGAAGGAGAAGTTCTACTTGGTGACCGAGATCTTGTAACCATTTTTCTCCTACAGGTATTCTGAAGTCCCAGTGAACTTCCGCTTAGCCAGGCACTTGGTGTACAAGAAGGTGCGAAAGGCCATTGGGCTGGACCGGTGCACAAAATGCTACACGGGGGCTGCTCCCATTACCAGAGAGACGCTGGAATTTTTTTTAAGTCTGAACATTCCTGTGTTCGAGCTGTATGGCATGAGCGAGAGCTCTGGGCCTCACACAATCTCTCTACCTCATGCATTCAAGCTTACCAGGTAAATATCTTTGTGAGGAGAGCACTGCTGGCTGGGAGAAAGAGTTGCTTTAAGGTTTCTTCTGCATCTGGCACATCCATCCCACCTGATGCAGCTCATCCTGAGTCTTGCTGCCAGTAAACAGTGGCTGGGGGGGCAGGTCCTTTGTTCCTTTGGCCACATCTTGCAGATGATGAGATCTGCCAAGAGCAACAGCTGGGTTACTTAAATTTAGCTTGGCCTGGATTCTTTAGGAACCAAGGAGGAAGCAAGGGATTGATGGGAAGCATGAATTGGTAACTCTAGCCTACAGTTCAATGTCAAATGAATAAATGCAGTAAGAGTCTGCTCTTGCTTTGAATGGCTTGTTCAGTTCCCATGGGTTCAGCTGCAGAGTAAATGCCACCATCAGTAACAGTTTGCTGCCAAGGGCATAAATCTTATTCAAAGCTCAGGTGTTTGAGAACAATGGGTGGAAAACACCAGGTGTGTGAGCACCCATCTCTCTGCAATAACAACTTTTTCTGTAGTTCCCCTTACATAAGCAGATGCCTTTTAAGTTTAGAAGTTCCTTGCTGAAGCAATTGTCATAAAAGGCTGCCTGGCTTTGTTCAAAGACTTTAGCTTGAGAGGTGAACTTTAGCTTGAGAGGTGCTGCTGTAATCTTACTCTGCTGCTCAGCTACTGAAGTTTTAGAAAACAAAATTCCATGGATTTCTGTTTGTGTTCTCTTTAAGTTGCGGAAAGGAAGTCACAGGCTGCCGGACACTGATTCATAAGCCAGATAGAGATGGCACTGGGGAGGTCTGCTTCTCGGGAAGACACGTCTTCATGGGCTATTTGAACATGGAAGAAAAAACCAAAGAAGCAATTGATGAAGATGGCTGGCTGCACTCGGGTGACCTTGGCAAGCACGATAAAGATGGATTCCTCTACATCACTGGCAGGATTAAAGGTAATGCATTCCCTCACTTTGTTGTCTCAAGGTTATGCAGTATTATGATATGTGTTCAGACCCTGCTAGTTTCGTAGTGGTGGCTTACACAGAATATTTAAATACTTCTCCTTCTGAAGTTGTTAATATGAATGTGACCGCAGTGTCCTGCCACTGAGCATGACATGGGGTGCGATGGGAGGAGAGGGTATGCAGTACTATGATGTGTTCAGACCCTGCTAGTTTCGTAGTGGTGGCTTACACAATATTTAAATACTTCTCCTTCTGAAGTTGTTAATATGAATGTGACCGCAGTGTCCTGCCACTGAGCATGACATGGGGTGCGATGGGAGGAGAGGGATGACCTCTGAAACCACCACATGTTTGCAGAGTAAGGAAGAAATCCTCTGATTTCAGCAGCAGTAGTTAATGTTTTGTTGACGTGTTTTACGGTGCTGGACATCCCGAAGTCCCTCCAGTTTCAGCAAGCTTTGCTAGTTAACCTCTAAGAGAAAACAACAGCTTAACACTGTTGTGAAAATGGCTTACAGCAATGCAGTTCTTGGGTCACCACTTTTGACCAACTCCAAATCCAGTTTCATGCAAGTCTTCAATCGACAGAGAGACATAAACGGTCATGCAGAAGGGCTGCTTTAAGAAATCAATAGAAGCCAGCCAAGAATGGCAGGCTCAGCTCTGCTCCGCATCACTGTGTAACTTCAAACACTCTGCTTTGCCTCAGTAAACTTTTTACTTCATTTTCTGAACAACTTGGGTACCAGCTGACATGCCTTAGGGTCTTAGGTGACTGTGGCACCGTGCTGAGGTGCTCATATGTCATACCCCACGTTCCAAAAGTGCAAACATCTCTGAAGCATCAAAGCAGTTTTTGCTATTTGTGTGCCCACCTCTGTCTCATCTCTCTTGACTGTAGTCCTCCTGGTTTGCTGCCTTCTCTGGATGCTGGGGGACAGACACTATCTTATCCAGTAGACACAAAGGAGCTATCAAGTCATTTCAGATTGTGAAGGAAGAGAGCAAAGCTCTCAGCATTAATCAAGATTTGACTGTTTTCCAGAGCTCATCATCACTGCAGGAGGTGAGAACGTTCCTCCCGTTCCCATCGAGGATGCTGTAAAAGATGCTGTTCCCATCATCAGCAATGCCATGTTGGTTGGAGACAAAGCAAAATTTCTTGCTATGCTTCTAACACTAAAGGTAATGGAAAAGAGGACGGGAATTCTCCTGTTACTGAACATGTTAAATTCTAGTGAGGAAGGTAATAGTTACACAGTTTTGCAGTGTCTTCTAGAGACAGGAGGCATCGTGGAGTACACTTTGCTGTAGCCGAGTTGCAAACTGAGTTGCAATTGTAACTGTAGAGAAAAATGACTGTGGCCACTTGATAAACGATCAGGTTCTTCTGTTCTTTGGGGCAACTGTTTCTGTACCACACAGGGCAGAAATAAACAGAAGTAACAGTGAGACTGAAAAGAAAAAAAACCCAAACTAACAAAAAACCAAAACCCCTCTGTTTTTCTTGCCCATTTCCAGTATCTTCCTGAGTGGTCTGGACAGTAATGAGCTGTCAGCACTTTTTAAAAGTCTTAAAAAGAGAGACTGGCTTTAAACTCCACAGTTTCACATGTGTGGTGGCCTGCACTGACTTCTGCCTAGGGTGCTAATCGCTCATTAGCGAGACTGACTCCAGCCTCCTCGCCCTTGCGCAAGAGACCTGAGCCAGGCCCCTGGGGTGGTGGTTCTGTGCTTGTCTGTCGGGTGCTGCATGTGTTGACTTCTAACAGCCACTTGCAGAGTGCAGGGAAGCAAACTGTGCTCCAGAAAAAAGAACCAGGGAAAAAGGGATCAACTTGAGATGGCACAGGAGGGCTCTGGGAGCTGAGCTCTGTGCCCAGCTTGCTCCTTGGTATTGAGTGTGTAGGGATCTGAAGGGCTTTCATGTGCATTTTGCCTCAATGAGCTTTCATTTGGCATCAAGCATATGCAAATTGCAGTGGTTGATTAATTGGGCCACTGGCACTGGAGGTGGGGAAGGAGATGGAGCACCCTCCCCTGGCTGTGAGGTGTGTGAGTGTGC
>NW_010196231.1:24623-35284 GCF_000695765.1 Mesitornis unicolor
GGTTCAGCAAGAGGGAGTTACCTGTTCTGGCTTCTCTTGCAGTGCACAGTTGATGTAGAAACTGGTGAGCCAGGAGATGATCTCACTCCAGAAGCAATTGAATACTGTCAAAAGCTGGGCAGCAAGGCCACAAAAGTCTCTGAAATCATCAGCAGCAAAGACAAGGCCATCTATGCAGCTATCCAGCAGGGAGTTTCAGCAGTCAATGAGGGAGCTGTCTCAAATGCTCAGAAAGTCCAGAAGTGGGTCCTTCTGGAGAAGGACTTTTCTCTCTTCGGTGGCGAGCTTGGTGAGTGGTGGGTGGGGCCATGGGGTTACCCTGTCCCCATTTCCTTGGGTGTCAGACAGATGACACACCCAGAACCCCCAGGGCCACCCATGGCCCTGCTGCACTGTGGCTTTTCCATGCCATAGTTTTGGGGAGGGTGGGATGAATTCCCCATTTCTGCCTGACAGAACTGAACTGAGCTACGCTCACCCTTTGCTCTGTGTCATCTGTTGCTCTTTCTGTTCACAGAGGAAGGAAGATCTTATTAATCACAAAGAAATCTAGAAGTCAACATCTGCTTCTCCATTCTGCCTGTTCCTCCAGGCTCGCTTCACTCCAGTACTGATTTGTGTCTCCACACAGCCCCAGCACCACTGATACCTTGTGCTGTGTTTCTTTCCACAGGCCCAACCATGAAGCTGAAGAGACCTGCAGTGGTAGAGAAATACAGAGACCAAATCGCTCAGTTTTACACAGACAACCCTTCGGCCTCGGAGAGCGCTCTGCAGCAGTAGCGCGGTGGCTTCGCGCCATGGACTGAAGCGAGCCTGAAGGCCGATTCCCCTCTGCCAGCCTGGGCTCCCCAGGAAGGATTCCCTGGGTTCAGATGAAATAGATAAGGCTTGGCCATTGCACAGCCCCTCCGCATCAGTAACCGTATGGTTTTGGCCCTCATACTGCAGTGTGGTAGTGTTTGTGCCCTGTGTTTTCCTGTGTCTGTGTTCTAAGTGCTGAGATATTTCTGAGTATCTCTCCTTTGTGTTTTTTTGTCTTTCCATTTTTATAAGGGCAATACAGTGTTTACCATACAATGTTATGTTTTAACCAAAGTTTTTATTTTCCTGAGCTGAATGTAAAGCAATCAGGAACTGCACTTTTCCTGAAAAAAGGGCAGATTTCTTTTTATAGTGGTGTATTTCCCTTCCTCTGATGCACGTTTAACTGCATGCTGGTGACATCGGAGTTATTTTAAACCTCTTTACCGACAAACTTTGTCGAAGCTGACAAATGCTGTGCAAACGCACGCACTGGCTCAGTGCGTGTGGAAGCTCCTGTTTTTCTGGGTTTGTTTGTGCAATATTTTGAGTCTTGTTTTATCTTCTTGAGTTATAATGAAGCCATCAGTTGTACTGTTAAAAATAGCATCTGTGGCCTGGGTTTTACGCAAGAGACTATTTATAAGGCTGTGTACAAAAGCGTGTGAAATCCAACTGCAACTTACAATCATTGAAATGCTCGCTGGAGGGGATGGCAGAGCAGTGGGGTAGGCTGAGGCTTTGCACATGCACCTGGAGAGAGGAGAGAGTGTTGGGAATGTGGTTGGTCAAAGGCTGGGGCTGGAGGGCTGCAGTTCATGACTGTAACAGCCCTTTACACTGAATGAATTTGGTGTAGGACCCATAGGGTAGCCTTCAGCACTCAGGGAAAGCACCTGGTAGCAGTAGCTCTTGAAGGTCTCTTCTAAATGGTTCTACAAGGTTCAGTCCAGTCTGCCCAGTGCCCAGTAGGACTCAACTCTCAAGGGCAAATGAAGGATTGCTTGTAAAATGGCTTAAATTAAGGATTATCTGAATACAGGCACAACAGCCCTGCTCTGGGTCTGGCAGTGGTGCCAGCGGAGCTGCTGGGTGCTCTGAGGGGAAGCACCTCTGCCATCAATCAAGCAAGTTCCCAGCAGCTCTGGCCCTTCAGCACTATTGCTCTCCAAACTGCTGGGGTGGGCATTGAGAGCACCCAGAACTAGGCAACCCTGGGGGGGGTTTAAACCTGAGACACTCCCTGCTCTGGGCTCAGTGACATTTCAGCACCCAGGTGGCAGGGTGGGCAATGCACTGCTGTAACTGCTGCTGAGCTTGTGTGAATGTTTGTGTTCTTGGGCACCCGAATTTGCAATGCCTCCACTGTTCAGAGCAATGCCTAATAAATAAACTGTGGTTTGTGTCTCTTAACACTTGTCATTTCTGTAAAATAACACTCTGCTCTGAGCTGAGGTCAGGGGCCAAGGTGACTGTGGTGAGCAGCAAGAGGGTTAATTTGCCTCATTGCAGGGATTGCTGCAGCCAGAGCTGACTCCCTGCAGGGCTGAAGCTGCTCCCTGCAGCAGCTGTAGACAAAACACCCCCGTGCTCAGAAGAATTAAGCTCTCACCTAAACTTTTGCTCACAGCCCGTGACTGGGGAACACCTGCACCAGCACTCTGCTTTCCCACATTCATGACAAGGTCTGATGCATTTTGGGAGCAGTGGACAACATCTTCAAAGCCTGTGGAAGCAGAGGGAGCTCCTGCATCCCCTAAGGCAGACCTCTGCTGGAGCAATTGCAGGAACCCCACCACAAAGCTGCAGTGCCAGCAGGATTTAAGCTACCAACTCAAAACTCCACTGGATTAATGAACATATGGTGCTTAAAACAAGTTTCTTTTTCTTTTGCTTTTCAACTCCTGTGCCCCAGACAGAGCAGCCAACACTGCTACTGGGTTCTCTACTTCGAATGGCAAACGCTGACACAAACACTTCAGGAAAGCCTCGTTGCTGTGCATGGAGAAGCAATACGACAAACAAAAAACGCTTGAAGTTTTACTTTTCCATCTTACTTTATTTCACTTTTTCTAGAAAATTCCTCCATAGTTCCACAAATTTAACAAAAAGTTTAAAATTCAGGACAAACAATCCTGTAACGTATTACAAACATGTTTTTGTGTGGTTTTTTTTTTCTTTTTTTAATCTTGAAGTTAGTCTTGGGCCAGCTGAATTTCTTACAGCTGAGTGAAGAATTCATTTCCCAACACAACTTTTAAAATCCTCAAGTGACAAGGTATTTAATACCTCGGCTCTAGGCAGAAATACAATTAAAAATTATCTAGAAGTTGAAGTACTTACATTTTTTTTTCCTTTAGGAGTGCAAACTCATCTTGTCAGTTTTTGATGGCTATTTCCCGCCCCCAGGAAAGCAAATACCGATCGATTTTCATCCTTTAAGCAGTAACGCTCGTACAAGGTGCACAACGGTCGCCTGCAACATTGACGCAAGCACCGGGGCCGCAGGGAGAATTTCGGCCGAGCCGCCTGCCCGTGCTCCAGTGCATTCGCCACCACGACGGCTGAAATTTGCAGAACCAGAGCGACTCGGGTCTCTGCTCACAGAGAACGCGCCAGGGCAAGCTCCGTAAGGGACTTTTAAACCTCTCTCACCATCAAATACGTTCAAGATCTGACAAAAACTGCTTCTGGATTGTTGCATCAATTGCTTTTTGCTAGTTCTGACGCTGCCACCACACACAGCAATAGAAGGAACCGGTGGCAAAATCATTGCACTTCCATGAGTTCAGCCTGACCACAGCACAGCCAGTCCTGTCACCTGTGTCCAATGCTCCTCAGCTGCTGGTCTGCGAGCCAGCCAGCTGCACTAGCCTCTTTTTATTTTAGTATTTATTTTTTTTAATAGTAAATGTCAGTAATCAAAGCCTCAAGGCTTAATACGTACGCAGACCAAGACAACAGGAAAATAACTCCTGCCCCCTCTCTTTTGCCCTTTAATACCAAGGCCAAGGACAAAGGAAAAGCTGTGTCCTGATCTCAACTCCACCACGATTCCATTCAAAGCAACTCCAAAAGCCTTCAGACCGACCAGCGCGTTCGTGCCCTCAGTCACGAGGTGAAGGACACTGAAAAGGAACAGAGTTCTGTCCATTTTCCTTGGAAAAAACCATTATGGCTAGAAGTCAATTTTGGATTTTTTTTTCTTTTTTTTCTTTTTAAACAACGCAAGCTACTACACATCCTCGAAGATCTGAAGCAATGCTGAGAGCAGCACCACCACCTCCTTCCTAGAGTACAATAATCCATCCATGCTCTCAAGAGTGACACAAGAACAAACACTTTACCCACGAATACCTGTACACGGCATGTCCAGAACAGCATTCAGCCAGCCTACAGGGAACTACACAGGGAACTCGGCCATCTGGAACTAAAGGGGACACAAGATGAGGCCCAAATTCAACCGTTCTTTGCTTGCAGTCATCCCTCCTGTGGTCCCCGACGCTACCACATATCCCAAAAAACAACAACTCTGTAGAACAACTAAGTACTTGCAAGAAACCTTTTAGGAACACATCAGCATGTGCACACACTGGAAGAGAACTATTGCTGGGGGAACAATCCTAGTTCAGGTTTTCAAGGAGATTATAAACAGTCTAAAAAAATCCATGTGTAAAATACTTCTTATAAAAACCAAACAAAATTCCTATCAATGCTCATTAGACTTCACAAATAAAGTCGGTTCCAGGACAGGACGATGCCACAGCCGCAGGCCCCAGGCACTTCCAGCCAGGTTCAAGAACACCCTCCCACGTGTGTTCCTGGACAGGCTGGGAGCAGCGCAACCCTTCAGACCTCAACACGAGAAGGGGACAGAAGGGAGGTGGCACCTCCGATTGCTCAGTGGGTGACTGGATGCTCTGACAGTCCCAGGAGAACGCTGCCAGGATGGGTCACGCAGTGGCTGTGGGAGTCAATTACCCCGGCGGAGAGAGGAGGCAAAGACCTTGTGAGATCTCAGCCTGGCTACTGCTGCTGCTCCTATTGCTTTGGGAACAGGACAGCGTCACCAGCGTCACCCTTCACTGGGGACAGCGGGCAGGAGGCCAAGACTGGGGCTGTAGTGACCGCACAAGGCTTTGCCTCCTCCGTGCCACAGACCCCCCAGGGACCCCACCATGGTGCATCCCAGGGCAGGACTACAGCTCCTCCTCTTCCCGCCGTCCTCTGCCTTCTCAGTGTAAATTTGTGCACAGGGTTTCTATCCAGGCTTGGCATTGTCCATCGAGAAAGAAAACAGCTGAGATCACTGTCATGACAGGGTTTGCACCTGGCATGAGCTTGAGTTTGTTTTTTTTTTATATATATATATATACACACAGACACAAGACACATGAAAGATGGTACAAAGACAAAATTAATGGGAATCGGGTCAACATGACCCAACTCAAACAAGCTTATCATCATATTGCCACTTAAGTTGATTAGTTGCAACATTTCCATGATAAAGAAAGGGGTAACCCAGAACAAGGGACTGCAATTTCATACCGGAGAAGGGCCAGCAAACCCTGGAGCGACGCCGCCCCCAGCTCCCACAGGGGCTTCCACTGATCAGGGTGGTCTGTTCACAAGCAGGGGGCTCCTCTGGATCGCTGCTCTCCTCCTCGCTGCCTGCAGCCCACTTAACATTTGGCAAAAGCTTACACACCGATTGGAAAAATCAGAGCAGTTCTTCAGAAAAAATACTGAATTTAAGGAACAGGAGTGTAACACAGTTCTGATGTAAGCTACGGGGCTTTCCTGGCACCCACCGAGACGCCACTGGGAAGTCAATACTAGTTTAACTAGAAATATAGGAACGATTCTGGATTAGTGTTTTACTGTTTCCTGCCATTTCTTGAACAGGCAGCAGGGCGGAAGTGGGAGGAGGAAACAAACCTGACTTCGCTTGGTTTCGACATCAGCGTTTTCCAGGCATGTCCCAAGCTAAAATTCTCCCTTGTTTTGGTTTTCCTAAAGTACAGCCACTACTATAGGGGCCACTGTAGGAGATTCCTCTTTGAGAACACAGAACAAAACCAATCGCGTATTTTGGCAAAGTTTTAAACACTGACAAATGAAACGACAACAGGTGAGTCCCTTCCAGAGCACAAAATGCTTTGAAGATTGCTGTTCAGCTTTCATACACTGAAAATTGTCCACAAGAGGCATTTTAACAAACGAGTCAAACCTTATTAAGCGCCCTTCCCCTGCCATAGCCATTAGAAAACAGAACAGAAAAAACACACCCTTAAGATCTTAAGACCCAACTAGGCCCTTCTTATACATACAGTACATACATATATATAATATATATATAAAATATACAGCTTACAGTTTTGGAGTCCTATTACAGTTAAAGCAGACTGAAAGGAGTGAGACTTTGTTTAGGAGCTCAGATCAACAAACACGATATCTCCAAACCCCAGCGGGAGTCAGCAGATTTTGGAGGCCTCTTCACAGAGCACCGGCTGTCTCCGCGGGAAGCTGAAGGTCCTGCGTGCGCAGCGATGCCCTGGAGGAATTGGGAGCCAAATTACAGCAGTGCTCTGTACCGAACCGCGGCAGAACCAACTTGCAAGTGATCCAGACTGGACTCGGTCCGTTTTCCGCTGCAGCAGACCAGCAGGAGCCCTGGGAAGCCTCCTCTGTCCCCAGTCTCGGCTAGCTTTGTAAAAGCCAATCTCGCTGCTTCTTCCCAGAGCGGGAGGGAACGGGACTCGCTGGAGCTCTCCACGGGCAGGCTGGTCCCTAGATTTGGTGAAGCAAACATCGTCCACACTTCTTCAGATCTCAGAGACGCCTGAAAACGTGCTCTCAAAACACAGTTGCTTGAAGTAAAACCGAAAAGGTCACACTGCGCAGTTAAGCGCAGCACGGCTTTTGCTCTACTCGGGACCTGTGCCCAAGCGTACTGATGAAGCTGGGGAGGACACACTCAGCAATACGGGTGCTTGTTTGAAGCCTACAAGAAAGTGCAGCTGGGCTGTGCATTCATAGAGCATGGCTGTTCTCTAAGGCAGTGCTTCGGGTGAATCAAGAGAGTAAGAAGGCCTAGTTCCATGGGTTCGTTTCCTGGTACCAATAAAGGGGGTTTCTGGTTTCAAAAGCAGCCTGCTTTGAAGGCCAAGCGTCATGTTGCTACCGCTTCCAAGTAGCTCTGCAGCTTACGGACGGTTGTCTCATCCAAGGAGAAGAGGTCAAAGTCAAAGGTTGTGTTGGTGACGTTAAAATGCCCGGTTTCCTCTATGAGATTGACAATCTGGACAGAAAGGAGACAAGCAAGGATGTATACAGAGACCCCACACAGATTAAGTACGGCAGATACAACCCCATCCAGTCCTTTTCTCATCCCTTTAGCTCCAGGGATGAGAATGTCTTACAAAACGAAGGGAAACCTCTCCCAAAAAAGCAAACCAGCTCCTCCTGCATGCCTGACCAGCTCAGTCTGGACAGTGGGGTGGGCACATCTCTTTCCTTTTAAATTAGACTGAGAGTACCCAGCCTCGGGGCTGCCACCAGGACAGTAAAGGAAAGTTGCACAAGCCACACTTCTGCATCTTTTAAAAAAAAAACAACAAAAACAGCGCATGCACATCTGATTTTTTTTCTACATATCTTTGCTTTCAAAGTGAACCAGACTCTCACAAAGAGGGAAGCGAGAGGTGAAGCATCACAGGGGACCAGCTTAGACCCTCAGACACAGATTACCAGAGTACCACAGCCTGCAGAAAGCTGACAGATGATCTCTACCTGCTGTAGCACATTGCGCTCTCGTAGTGCCATTAGTCGCCTGTGAAGCTCCACTAATTCATCAGTGTAGGCCTGTAAAGGAGCATGAACAGAAGCAGTGATATAGGTGGCATGTTTGTACAACCGCCAAAGCGAGGATCAGAGGAATGTGAGGCCCGTGTTCCTATTCCCAGTTTTTACCCTAACTTTTTTACTGCCTCCTCCATCCTTATTGAGGACTGAGAGACTAAAGCCTTCACAAATACAGATGGCCTGAAGACCACCAGCAAGACTATTTAATGACACCATTAAACAAACACTTGTAACCAGCTTTAAGAAGCGGTCAGAACCTTTGAGCTTAGAGCACCTCAGTAAGGTGAAGTTCACCAAGGTCTGAGTTCTTCATCAGTGGGTTGTACCAATAAACTACTCATTACCTGAAAATACCTGTGCAGCGACCAGCACCCCAGCAATTTGTGTTCAGCTAACGAAGAATTCTTGGAGTGCACTGTATTCCCAGGTAGCTTTACATACACAGCTGTGGGAAATGCTCAACATGTTAACTGTGTTTATATAAGGGCAGTTTGGTTCTTTCCTTTTTTTTAAAGAGAAACCACAGTCACACAGAGAAAAGTGTTTTTCCCAAAGCACCCAACCGGTACCAAATGCAACCCTGGCTGGGAGAGGTACAATCTTTGATAAAGCCTCTGAAAGGTGGAAAAGCTGATGGTATTTCAGGCACTCTCTTCACTGGGTCTCCAGGGCGTCTCCTTCTGCCCGTACTAAGTGGTCTAATAAAAGACACCATTGCCCACAAACCTGGCCTCAGACAAGCCACCTCAGCTATGTTTACAGTGGAAGATTTTGTAGCTAGCAGGAGACTCAGATGCAAGCATCTCCAAGATCACACCTAACATTAATGTTCTCCTGTTGAAAAAGTGTTAAAAACAAAAATGAGAGCTACCGACCGATTCTTTGATTATGTAAGGGCCTCAGTGATTAGACTAAGTAAGAAGCTCCCACTTGATTGATTTCTTTACAAACAAATCACAGTTGGAGAACCTTGTAGACAACTTGGGCTTGGCTCTTTACTTGCAAGTCTGCTGTGCTTTAGGAGCATATGCACTGCTCTGCTTTGCCTGGAGGCAAGAAAGGAGGGAATTTAATTGAATAAACAAAGATTTCAAATAAACCAGCAAAGCAGAGCATCAAGCAACCTTTACTTCGTAAGATAAGAGACAGATGAAAGCTTCTTTTGAATGAAGAGGCACTTGCCACTGGTTCAAACAAAGGGCAAACAAATAAAACAATTTTAAACTTTTATATATGGAAATGAGCTGGGGGTCCATCTATTTAACATACACAATTTCTGCAGTGTCACTCTCCAGTCTGTCCTTTCAACATCTGGTTTTCATTATACTCAAGCTTTTAACCTGCCAAGACAGAACAATGTGAACAGGCTGGGCCGATTCACATTGTTTTCTACACAGAAATGTTTGTAAGCATCCAACAGTTCCACAATACACAAATCCTCAGACGTACCTTGTCATACGTTCCCTTCTTCAGGATCTTCTCTGGCTTGTTACAAGACTCTGGGCTTTTTCTTCCAGATGCCTGAGGGTACGAGAAATCAACATGAGGGACCAAAATTAATTCAGAAAATACAGCACTTGAGCAGCTTGGATGCACAGCACTGAACAGAGAGCATTACCTGTCTGATGAAGAGAGTGAAATAGGGGAAATTTGGTGCAAGTCAGAACCAGCACCACGGGCTGAACACAGCGTGGGAACCAAGAGTGGTGGAAACCAGCATTGTATGGGCATGGGAGATGCGGTACCTTATTATTTGCCGGGGGCAGCTTCTGACCAGGAGGTGGCTCTCGACTGGGCAGGCAGGAATCTGCGCTGTTGTCACTGTCGCTGTCACTAAGGCTCAGTCTGAAAACGAAGCAGCAGAGAATGAGCATCACCAGGTACCAGGAAACTTACCGAGTGTAAGTGAAATTCTCTTCTTTATTACAGCCTACTAAACCATCTGGGAGAAATGGTCTGTAATTCCCAAGAATCCCTTTTTAGCCATCTTTCATTCCCAGGGCAGGCAGAGCAGGGAGGTTCAGTTCAGTTCACACATTACAGGTTCTGCTCTTTCACACACCAGTCCCCTTGAAACAACCCAGGCAGTACCACCTGATTTTCACAAACGGCAACTGTTCATTTAGAGGATTCATTCCAAAATCCCCAAGTACCTGCATGAGAGGCTTACCAACACCTCTGAGAACACAGGAAAAAAACAACCACCATAGAGATTTCCTACCTATTTTCATTCTTCTTGTGGCCCTACAGGTGTATTATAACAGGTATCCTACTTCTGATGAGCTTGAAAGACTGGTCATTACCTCTCTCCTAAAGGTCTAAAAAAATATCCCTCAAAGTCTCTCAATTCCTGTTTAGTTGCTAATGACAGAGTGCAACAATGGGTTTTTTGTTTGTTTTCAGTGAACACAAGCATCATTTGAAATTTGCAGCTGCTATCTGGGCCAAGCATATGGTTTCAGATATTCAGGCTGAGATTCCAGGTTTTAGCTACAACAGGAGGATAAGAGGGAGAAGGATGAAATTCAACCATTTCCATTGACAAAGCAGGAAACAGCTGCTAACCAATGCCCACAGCAGTCAAATAACCAGCTGTGAGCACACACAGACCAAGGCTTCCCGGCTTTCTTTCAGCCACACGTAGTAAGAGCGGCACACAGGCCAACAGCCTCCACAACGCTTCTCTAATCTCTGCAGATCAAAGGTGCCACACACCACTTGGCTCGGCAGAGATCTGAAGATGACAATTAGGTGACTATTTTGAGGGGCTCAGTTACGCAACACATTCCCCAGTGGCTTCCTCCCTTTGAGCTCCGGTGATGTCTCCTCATCCAACTCTGTTCTCACCCTGCTGTTTTCATCAACTGTGTCCTCACCCCATGTGAAGCACTCCACACATCCGTCCTTTCTCTCCTCACGCTTTCCTCTCCTCCCCATCACTTTGATTCCTCCCCGCAAACGGAGGGCACACAGAAATACCAGACACGGAGGGA
>NW_010196231.1:35315-56331 GCF_000695765.1 Mesitornis unicolor
CTTCCCGATTTGTTACCACCTGGAATCCCGGCTGACGGGGTTTGCTTTGACTGTCGCCTCTTCTCCAGAGGAGCTGTCGTCATCGTCCGACTCCTCTGACTGCAGATCTTCCACCATGGAGCGCAGCGGACCTGCACCAGAGAGGAGAAAGCAATGCAACACTAGGACATGGAGGCAGAACTCCCTCCACGCTACCCGATCTGCTCTGGATTCGTTATCATTAAGATAATGAAGATTTCTCAATAAGATATCACGGGTATTTTCATTTTGCACGAAGATGCTCAGTCTCAAAACTAAAGCAGAGCTGACAAACTTTAAAACTATCGTAAAACTGCCCTAACTTCCCCCCCCTCAAATCCTCCCACTCTTCTGAAATGAAAACAAAAGGACACATTTTTCATGCATTTAGGGACTATTTTAAACGCCACTCAAGAGACAGAATTCGTAGCAAGACAGCATTTGCTAAGGTTAGAACATTTACTATTGCCACTGTATATCTCTTTGGATTATCAGTGGAGCCATCTGAAAAAGCAGCTACGTTATGCGCTGGCAAAGTGATGAATGTCACATTTATGATTTTTAATAAAGCCTATATGAGATTGGAGGAGAAATATTCTGGTGACACTATAGATCAAGCAGCAGCAAACACATTTATAAACTGAGGCAGAAACCAAAGTCAACAGGGAAAGAACCAAATCCAGAGAGATACCCTACTCATAAATTAACTGCCAAAACAAGAAAAATACTTGTTTGTGATCATGCTATGACATTATTGCTTCTTCTCGCTGAGGCGTCAGAGCTTCAACACATGGTTACATATGAGAAACCGTACTGCCTTATATATGGTGCTGGGAAAACAGAGCTAATCCTCAGGAGCCTTTCAGGTTATGCAAAGAAGATTTTAAATAATGTTATTTCTTGCCACACACCTTGACTGTGGTTCTGAGATGGCTCAAAATCCGAGTCAGAGCTGGAGTCGGAGCTGGAGCTGGAGTTGGAAGGGCTGGACTGGACAGACTTAACCCCCCATAAAAGGGAAAAAACAGAAAAAGAATCTTAACCTTTCTAATCTGGAAAATAGGGCAGAGCACACAGCACAGTGAGACAGAAGCATCTGAGCACTCTACATCATCATCCACCACCCAATGCAGTCCTTGGAACTGCAGAAAATATACAAAACGCAAGGTAAATAAAAACATTTATGAAAACTTTGATGCCCTACAGCTCAGTGCTGCTTGCGTCAAGAGCTCCCACCAACACCCTTCATGCCTCTGGTTTCAAATAGCCTCAAGTGATGAGAAACAGCATCGGAAAAACGTCCAAGTGAAAAAACTCCTTATTTTCCAATGTGAAAGACGACTGGCACACAGCCTGGCAGTTATCAGAGCCCTCTTAAAATGTGTGTTTAGTGTGACCCACCATTTCCTCTGAACACCTCCTACTGACCACCGAGCACGAAAGGATCCTAACTAGGTCCTAACAGCATCCAGAAACAAAGTTTCAGTGTCACGTATGTTCTTCAAGGTAAGACCCGGTGCTGTGCAGCAATCGCACGCTTTAGACCACAAGGCCACGAGGTGGCAGTGAAGGCTGAAGCAACCACTGACATCCCGAGCAGCAGCAGTGACTACTCCAGCAGTCTGAACAGGGTTGGGTTTTTTCATTACTTAGTAAGATCTAGTTTAAAGATTCTCAATGTAGTGTAATATTATCTTGCTTTTTAAAAATGTAATTCCCTGGAAATTCAGCATTTCCATTTCATTGCACCGTTCCTGTGAAGCCACCCATTACTTCCACTACCAAATCCTGATGCTAGAAAAACCACACATTGCCATTAATCAATCTTTATTACAGAACACGTTAATGCTATAAAAACATTGTAAATGGGTAGAAAGAGGCACATCAGCAGCTTTGGGCATTAATAAGTGAAAGCGGTGGCAGGACTTTCATCCCAATACCACACTTCCCTATAATTTATCACCCAAGTCTTGTTGAGAATTTCATTTATTCAACTGTAAGAAGGCGGGGGAAAAAAAAAATATCAAAAAAGGGTATTACAACCCTTGTAAATTATTCAGTAGCAAAGGACAATTTGTTAGCAATGGCAATATCTGATATATTGGCACACTGCAGCAGCCCTATTTGCTTAGAAAAATTGCAACATGAAACGAAAAAGCAGTATTTTCAAGATAAGGGAGCACAGCTCTTGTGTCTTACCCACAGATTCAATCCTATCATCCTTCATTCCTAATAATCTAGCAGGTGTTCCCTTGAAATTACTTAACAGGACATAAGAAGTTGGAAGTTGTACAGCCCCCATGTTTCCTTTTGGCATTAAACTCTCAGTAACTGCAGCCATTGAGGCCGTGTCCCGCTGGACACGCTCTGCGTGCTCCGGCTGCCGTCACCGTCCCCGTGATGTGACAAAAGCGCACACCGACAATGGCAAAAAGCACTCCTGCCCTCACATCCCAGCCTTGCGCTTTTGTCAGCGCTGGCGTTCAGGCAGCCAAGCATGAGGCCAGCTCCAGGAACTGGAGTTGGTGGGGGAAGTTCAAATAAAAAAAGGACAACTTTAAGCTGAAACAGGAGGAGAAACCCCTCCAGAAATCCCATTGCAAAGTCACACGAGCTCTCGTGCCAGCAGCACAAATGAGAGCAAGGCTGTTCCTTTC
Organism: Mesitornis unicolor; assembly: GCF_000695765.1. Taxonomy (NCBI): domain Eukaryota; kingdom Metazoa; phylum Chordata; class Aves; order Mesitornithiformes; family Mesitornithidae; genus Mesitornis; species Mesitornis unicolor. The sequence continues at coordinate 37,991 of NW_010196231.1, forward strand.
ACCAGCAGCCCGCAAAGATGTCAACTCAAAGCAACTGCAGAGCTGCAGGCTCAGAGCGCATTGCACAATACGCTGGCTGCAGCAGCAAAGCTGATTTAAGAGTTTCCGGGCCCCGGTCCACCTCCAGCTGCTCATTCGCTTTAGTGATGTGGCTTACCACACAGATCCAAACAGCTGTACCAGTACAAACCATGGAGTTTGTAGCAGCGTTGGGAGCAAAAAACACCCCCCAGGGTGGAAAAGGAACTCTAAGAGTCCTCTCTGCCGGTGCCAATGCATTATGAATTACACTCTTGAGCTTCAAGTTCCACAGAAACCTAAGCTGATGGCCCTGGCAGCTGCCACAGCTCCCCCTCCATCACACTGAGCATCCCTGCCCGCCCGGGCTAGCGCCCAAACGCCTCTGTCAAGCATCCAACAGGCACAAGAGCCAGTGCAAGAGAGGACACAGCAGCGTACAGAAAGCTTGGTGGGGGCAGGACACGACGGCAGCGCAGGCTGGGCAAGCACAACCAGAGTTTGTGGTTTCTTGAACAGTCTGACCAACACCATCGGCTCATGGCCACGTAGTGAGTCCCCAGGGGATGGGGGACACCTAAGAAATAGTGAAGTACAAGTGCTCGACACTGAACAGAGCACAGCTCAGCACAGAAGAGGGCTGTGGATCTGGTACAGAAATTATGGGCTCACTACGCACCAGTGCAGTAAAGGTACAGGGCTAAAAGTGGAGAGGAGCTGCCTCTTTTTAATGCCCAAGCTACACATTTAATCAATCTGAAAACAAACAAACAAAAAAAATCAATCTTTGCAGATTAACCTGAATTAACACTTCCCCAATAAAGTCTTCTACTGGGAATCCTTTGCAAAAAAATCCTTGCTGAAATAAACACATCAGTACTTACTGTCTCAAGGTGCTGCTTAAGTCATAGTATGAGCTGTCCCTAGAAGATTTATTTGAGTAAAATAGGAACTAGGTCAGTAGGAAGCAGTTCAAAACCACAAGTGACATTATCCTGTGAATCCTATTAGAAGACATATGGCTTCTTTATAGCAAATACAAAATACACAAGTGAAAAGCAGCGAGAGTTTGGATTTAAATTGTCTTTCCCCTCCTCCTTTTTTTCGCCTTCTTTTAGAAAACTAATTTTAGAAGACAGCGGATGAGGAATGTTCTTAGTTGTAAAAAAGGGAAAAATATTTAGACAGCTTTTAAAAATAGAAGTACAACAACATAATTTGGTTTATGTTTTACAACACGACTCCTTTAGGTTTAGTGACATGTGGCTGTGTTTTAAGCTTTAGCCAATGGCACATTTCTTACATGCCATGACAGGAACAAGGTTTTTAATGTACATTTTAATACTCTTGTGGCGTTTTGTTTTGTTTTGCTGGTTTTTTGGGTTTGGTTTGGTCTTTTTTTTCCCCCAGAAATAAGACTGAAAATATTTCTTCCTCTTCTGAATTAAGATCACATTCAAAACCATTATCTTATCATAAGCAGGTAGAAAGTGTATCTCTCTCTCTGCTATACTCCAGCTCTATAAATGTCACTGCAAGGAATGAATGAAAGACCATAACCTTCAACTCTGACTTTTAGGTAACTCTGCCTGCAGATAAATCTAAATAGAACTGGGTATCTGAAAGAGCAGGCAAACCAGGTAGCAGTGAGGACTCCTACTGATAGGATTTTCAAAGAAGTGTTTTATTTGAGATACAACCCAGCCCAAGCATTTGCCAGTCTGGTTGTCTGTCTCGTCTGAGGGAATGTTTTTCAACACCATTTTCATGCAGGGATTTAAATGGCACGCTTAAGATTCTGGTAAAGGACAAATCCCTACTCACCTCTGACTTGAAAGAGGTTTCATCCTCTGAATTCGACTCCTCCATTTCCACAGGCTTTTTGATCTCCTTGGCCTCACTTTCTGATTTTACCTTTTCCACTTTGGCATTCATCTTCTCCTTGGTTTGTTTCTTCTCGGGATATGAGGAAGACGAAGTTCTGGGAGACGTCCCCAGGATATTCTTTACCCCTTTGGAGCTACTCTTTTTTTGCTTTTTGGCACTAGGCTTTGGTGACTCCACATTGGAGGGCCTTTTGCTGGAAGACTTTAACTCCGGCTGTGGCCCACCTTTTGGAGAAGTGTTCTCCAGTTTGGTCTCCTTCACGGCCAGTTTTGGTTCCTTGAAAGCAGCTTTTGGAGGTGCCTTCTCCTCCTTCGGCAGTTTGTTCTCAGTTGGTTTTCTGGAGGAGTCCTTCAAAGGCTTGCTCTGTTCTCTTTCAATGTCTTTGGAGGAGTTTTTACTCTCAGAGTCTTTTCTTGGCCTCTCTCTGTGCTCCTTGGTTACTTTGTGTGGCTTAGACGCCTTGCTACTTTCCTTGTTTGCATCCTAAAATTCAGAAACAGAAGCATGTAAGCTAGACAAGAAATTGAAGCTCTGCACAGAATTATAAAACATTCTCATAAATCACACTGAAGCATGTGCTTCATGTGGACATCCACCCACAGGTGCCTGATGTACTTACCTACCTCTGAGGTAGACACCTAAATTTCCCTGAAGCTGATGGACAGACATCAACAGTAGACACTTAAACATCTACATTAGGACAGGATGAAACACTTCACAAATGCCTGCTCCTTTCCACGGTCTATTAAAGGAGGTCTATAAACATCTGTAGAGGTTTAGTTCAGATTTAACCTGCAGGGTTAACATCTGAAGCCAGATAAGAAGAAACTTGCTCTGGTTATACTTCATACCACATTTTAGGGGAAAAAATACAGCAACTAAAGAGATATTTTTTTTTAAGATTAAATCACAACCATGGCAAATGCCAGTTATGTTTGAAGCCTAGCCTCCAACTCACCACATCAACCACACTGCAACTTGACAAAAATACCGAATGGCCCCACAACCATAAGAGCTAAGATCTCCAACACGTGCAGGCTCTTTAGTAAGGGTTTTAAGTCACCCATCATTAGGACCCTGCCCATCCTAAGAGTCACGTATGCAGGAAGGTAAATGCCTACTTTCCTTTGTGAATTATATGTGAACTCAAAACCCTTAGGAAGTGGGTTTTGTGGGGACACACTGGAGCATGAAGTGGACATGTTGAGATGCAAACACACGTGCACCTCTGAGGGCAACCCAGAGGAAGAGCAGCAGGAGACCATGGTCCCTTTTGCTACTGGCAATTTCCCCCAGAGCCTGGGTCAGAGCCCTTTATTTCTCTTGTCTTCTGTTTTCTAATGCTTAATTCCTGATCAAAATGAAAACACAGATAACTCATCTTTGTTTCATAACATCAACATCAGAAAGCACGACTGAAGTGCCAGAAGCATTTAGAGCCCTGAAGAAAACAGCTATCAGAATTTAATTATAAAGTGAACTATAAAATGAACTGCTGTTAATATTTGTGTGTTCAGGCTGATAAAATGCATGTAATTGGCTTCAAAACACATTGCTTGTGGATTTTTTCTCCTGTGGAGAATTATACAGGACTAGCTTCATTGTGTAAGTGAAAAAAGGAAAAGTTAAGGTTCATCTGAAGTCTCCACAACTAGATACTGCTGGATGCAAACATCAAATCTTGAAATCATGAGTTTGACCAAATGCAGCATATTTTATGTTCTTTACACCACTACTGTAAGCACTCAGTAACAGAGGAGGTGCCGACTCTCTACTTGGCCTCGCTGCTAAGAGATGCAAGGACTCAGGAGGACCACTTTACATGAGAGTGAAAGACCCCTGTAATTCATCCTCAGCATCAAGGATATAAGTCAGAAGAGAGAGGGCTTCGTTCAGCTTTATCACTATAGCAGTTCAGGAGGAAGATGTGGTTCACCAAAATCTCCCAGTCTTGGGCATTTAATTTTCTTTCTAAAATTTTCCCTGGAGAGAAGCTTAGCAAATCATAAAGAGCCTCCTCAATTATGATTGGTTCCAGACCATTAGGTAGTGAACTGTAGAGTACAAGGAAGAAGGTTTCCAAATTAGGGGGAGTCAGAAACAGCAGCTAAACAAGCTCTTAGCAAGTCCTGAAAGACTTCGTCACCTCAGGACGACACAAAAACACGCATCACTGACCTTCGATCCATGGGATGGTTTGGTCTTCTTGGGATCAGAGAAGGCAGAGAGCGGTATTGTGGGCAACATTGGATAATCAGGACTTGGCCTTGAAACAGTCTCTGCTCCTTCTGGCATTACCATCACCTAGTAATAAAGAGTAATGAAAAATTATGTACGAGTAAAGTCGCATGGACTATTAACACATGATTATGTTAAGTCACTTGCTCAATTAACACCCTATTCTTCATCTTCTGAATGTTTTTTTCCCCAGCTTAAAGGCCATAAAAAGATATTGTCTAGGTCATGCTCAGTTTCAAGGCAACTCCTCGAATATAGAACATTAAAACAACAACAACAAAAAAAAAAGAAAGGCAACATGCAATATCAAGTATCTTTCCCAAAGGGAACGCCAATATTCTGAGCACAAGCAAGCAATAAAGCTCTGGACAAGAACTGTGTGTTCTGCTGCAAATGCTCTTATCCTGCAAACAGGCAGCAAGGTAAATCTGGAGGGAATGAGCAAGACTTCAGCAATTTAAGAGAAGCTGAATTCACTCGTTCAGGGGGAAAAAAATGAAAGAAAGACAAAAGCAGCCTTTGGGTCTCTCCTTTGAAAAGATTTTATCACCAAGCCCTAAGCTCCATGAAACACCTTCCTCCTTACCTCCCCTGTATTCTGTCACAATAAGCCTGTCGAACATTTCCACTAGAGGAACAGCATCAAAAGTGATTCACAGATGAAACACCTCAATACATGAGGAATACAATAATATACTATGAGATTCCTAGAAAGCAAAGGATGTTCTAGCTATCCCACAGCTGAAAAACACCTTCGTCTTTGTGCTCAGTACAGAAAAAGCACACACCCATTTTCCCTCCCACACTCATTTTCCTTAATTTTTCAATATCTAAGCCACAGGAAGCTGACCTCTCATTTAGAGGACATTTACTGACCAGGAAGCACTAAGTATTAAGCTTTCCTCTGGCAAAAATGAGTAAGGAATAGACTGGAAGCCTCTCCCCTTTTCTGGAGCTTTTCTCTACTGATACAGCTTATGCCACCAGGAAGGTACCAGATAACTGTAACTGCCTGATGGACAGCGTGCAGCATCCACAGAGGATCTCCATTTCCAGAGGGGTTTTAGCGCTTCAATATTAATGGTCCCACTTAAATTGAAAATGAAGCAACATCAATCACACCAGCAATGGTTTAGTTCTGCTTCAAGTGCTGCAGTTGTACAACTGGGAGTGAAAACTGGCTAGGTGAACCTGTAGATGAAGGTAGAAAACTGTATTGCTGGGCTGCAGCTAAAAACAAACCTCAGAGCAAAAGGAGATCACCACACATTTTAGCAGAACCTCTGCACATCTCCAGTCCCTTTGGCACTTACCCCTCCAGCCCTAATGAGTTTGCGTCTGAACTCCTTGGTGGGGTTGTTGAAAGTCAGCTTCTCACAGCGAAGGTGGTTCACGGGTGGATTTCCCTCCAAATTCAAGAACAGGTCGTATGTGAAACAAACCTTTTTTGGCTCCTCCTAAAAACAAGAAAGGCTTTGGGAAAACAGCAGAAATCTGGCAAGCACACCAAGTCAGAGGATTCAAACAGTCTCTCCTGGAAATCCCAAATAAACCGCTGAGTAAGTGTGGCATTTATTGACTTTTTCACCATGAAATCAGAGAGCTAGAAATGAAACTATCGGAGCTTGAATTTAACGTGTCGTTCATCATTTTCACTGCAAAAGCAACGCATGGACAAGGACACGGACTGACAACCGTCTGTTTAAATCCATTCAAGTCTTCCTAGGGAAGCAGATTCACCAGCTTTATCCACTGCTCTGCTGTCTCTGAAATTCAGATCCTATCGCCTTTGGGAAGCGACTGAACTATAAGTATCAATATTAAGAAAAGCATAATCCTTCATTTAGAGAAGGAACAACTTCTGAACTTGTAGGATCTCTGTGGGTACTGAGAAAAGATTAAACACAATGGTAAAAGGACGACTTGTTTTGGAAAATCCTTTTCAAAATGCATATTGCAGGGGTTGAATGGGAAAATATCCCAGGCTTTTGAACTTTCCAAGGGCACTTTCACTTGAGAAATCCGGAGTTTGTATGCATGTTGGGGATCATCTGCGCCTCACTGGTTTTGTTCCACCTGCTCCAGAGGCACAGTGAACACTCTGCATTTGCAGTGCAGAATGGAAGAAAGCTCTTCCTTCTTTTCTCTCAGAATTGCAAACACTGCACACTACTCGTGTATTACACAGATCAATATGACTTTTTGTGGTATTACCTTGCAATCTGCATTTCAAGATGAAAACTCAAAAACATGGCAAAAGAGACTCTCTCGCAAACCACCCAGAGCTTGCAGTACATTCAGAATTTACATGAATGCATCCCACATGCCTCATTCAACGCGCAACATCAAGCAGCTGCACAGCAGTCTTTTCCACAATTCCTACCCAGCAGCTTGATTTCCTGGTGTAGCTGCATTGTTGTATGGGAACAGACGCCGCAGGCCTCCAGCCCAGGCCATTAGACTTGCTGAAAATAGGTTGAAGCGTCGAACGGCTGCAGACCACACTGGTTCCTGCTGTTTGCTTGGTGGATGCTGACGTGGCTGAAGAAGCCATTTCTTGTCCAAACTATACCTCTAATAGTAACAAGTGCGCTAACCACACCTTGTGTACATCAAAATCAGCACTCTAAGCCCACCTGGGAGTCAAGATCTTGGGTCCTAACTCCCCTAAGGGGGAAGGCAGACATCTACGCAGACACATACAAAATAATTGTCTCCCATTAAGCAGCAAGACCACGCTACAATGTGAGGGACTTCAGAACCTCTCTGGGAAAAGTTCTGAAGGATCCATGCACACTCGAAAGGGTTCAATGTCTACTCAAACAGATGAGCAGGAAGAAGAAAAAGACTTAGAAAATACACTACATTGTCATTTTCCTCTTCTGCTACAACCATTCTCATTAACTGAATCATTAGCGAACTCTGCATGCGCGTGCTTACGCTGGAGTTAAAACAGCGGCTGTAAAGGGTCCCTCAAAGTCTAATAAACTTAAATGAAGGATGAACAGAAACCCAAATGTGGCCTAAGAATTCCAAAATGCTTTTCCTAGTTAATAACATAGGATAAATTGATCTTGGATATATTAGCAAAAGCAGGTTTTACTCAGAAGCTGTTATTAAAGCCCTCACATTATCAGAGCTTTGCTTTGTCATTTGCTTGTTTGCTTTCAGAGCAGGAAAGAGACAGAAGATTCATTTCCATTTTATTTTAGCTATCCCATTTTTTATACAGACTCAAAAAAAAGCATCGGAGAATCTTCCAAATATTTACTGTACCTCTGTGGACAAGCTTCCACTTTCTGTAAAATTAAGACAGTTTTTCAATGTGATTTTTCTCCAACTCATATCATGACCACCCTGGGAACCGCGTCCCAGCCAAGTACCATGATCATTAAAATCTCCTTTGTATTGTCTCAGGCCATCAGAAGCCCCCCACCCAAGTGAACTGTTAAGATTACAGCACTCCTAAAAGAATGAGTACAAAAGTCTCAAAGCAAAAAGCTGCAAATAAACATTCCTTCCTTTACTGCCTTCACTGACAGCTAATGATTACAGCTCCAGACACTCCAGAGCTTAACCCATCCGGTCCTCCCTAAAAGATTCTTCCCTCCAAACAACCAAAAAAAAAAAGAAAACCAAGGAAAACCTCTCTCAATTGCTCCTCTAACTTTAAATGGAAAGCCACACTGAATCCGCAGCGCCACACTTCAAACGTCTTCCTAAATAACATCTTGAGATCTACACACCCTGCTGCTCCGAGGTGCAATAAAGGTGCAATAAGTCTGCACCCTATGAACCAGGCAGTCTGTTTTCATCCTGCAACACCACCCCACCTACTCCTGCTTGAGTAGCAGCTATACGTGCAGGACAAACTTTAGTCTTAGATGATTCCACCTTCTGATACTCAACCCTCGATGTCCACAAGTAAAACCAAAAAGAGGAGAGCCTTTCTTTTTGTGGATATTTGTTGCTCTCCAAGATCATAAGCTTTTCTGAAGGGGTTTCCTTCCAAGAAAGGCTTTAGAAAGGATGGATCATATCCATTTCTAACTGGGGGATATTGCAGTTATTCAGATGAAAATTCAGTGGTCAATTTGGACATGAAATGGTTACGCTGGTACAGGATCTCTGAGCAATCCATCTTAGAACCTGGGTTTATATCTGCCCCTTAAATCTCGCCATGCCAGAGAAGTAAACTGGAAGTGCGTACCACAAAGCTGGGACAAGCTTTTATTTGCAGCCGCTGTAAATTTCCCTCCATCCACTGCCTCCGCCTACTCCACCTCCAATCTCCAAAGCCGAGCACATTATGCTTTATTTTTACTGTTTCCAGTTTCCTGTCTGCCACCACACTGTTAACACTGGAGTTGCTTTATTTTCCTTCTGAGCTCTGAAGGAATGGGTTAAAGTTCTCTTGGCACTTTTCAGAAGAGGAGGAATTTTTCAAAGTCTTTTGTTAAAATTTCCTTGTCCTGTTTTTAAGGCAGGGTGTGCCCTTTGCCACTTATACACAAATCAAAAGGATCTCACTGGTAGCGTGCGCATAAAGCTCATAAATCACTTTTAGAAAGCCATAAAACAAAATTATCTACAAAAATCTAGCACACCAAGGAAGCAGGCTCATGGTTATTCAATAACTGTAACACTCAACACTACTTCCCTTTTGCCATAGATCCAGCCTGACAGTCATTTATCCATAACCGGTTCATAAAGCCTGTATAAATGAAACCCCCTTTTCCAGGCTGGTACAACCCGTCTGACAGGTCTTCCACAGGACATTTTAAAGTGAATAGGCCAATACTCAGTTTTTACAACAAGTAGTCTTAGGTTGCACTCTGCTAACAAGTCCATGAAACACCCTTATCTTTTTTGAAACCCTACAGGGTTAAGTAAAATAACAGAGAACTCACCACCAATTAAAGCCTATTATTTGAAAATTAAGAAAATATACTCATTGCTCCAAGAAAAGCATTTAATAATCTATTAGCTCTTACAAATATAGGCTATAACGTTGGCATGGCCAGTAAAGCCATTACATTTGACAAGGCTTCCTTGCCAGGCACTGCAATACTCAGCGTATGCAGAACCCTATCAATGTGCCATGCTGAATGGCTACTGAACCATGCATAGCCCAGGCGTTTTGGCCAGGAAAACAGTTCTGCTCAGGTAGAAGAATGGGTAAACTGATAATATGTATTAGTTTATGACAGAAAAAGGCGAAAAAAGATCCCCCGCTCAGTAGCGGCACAAAAGAAAGCGCTGTGTGTTTGGTAAGGCAATACAGAATAGACCTAAAAATGTGAGCAACAAATGCTTACACTTAAAGGCTAGACAAAACAACAAGTTTTACTCCTCCTTCCCCAACTTTCAGCAACACTGAATAAATACTAACAGGCTAAACCTACTCCTCCTTTCCTGAAACCTGTGCAGACCCTGCCCCAACAACACAGCAATTCGTTAAGTAAAATCCAATGCCTCGAGCACACACAAGCTCTTCAGCAGCCTTCCTTGGGCGTATGCCACAAGGCAACACCTTGCTTACATTTTTTCCCTTCTCTGATATTTTTTATGTATTTTATACACCTGCAAATATTGCAGAAGGAGGAAAACAGGCATGTTTTTATTTTGAACCTAACCGGAAAAAAATCAAACTGATTTCTCTGCTTTCTTTGCTTATCTCCCTTCTACTGATTAAAAAAAGCCTGAGTTCCCTGTATCCATTATGTAAATACTGGAAGCCTTTTATCTCCAGCACTGCAATTGGAAAGTAGCATCTTTAAAGAGACTTTAATACAACATCTTATCCGTGTTGCATTAATATCACCTGCCTCATATCGAAATAACATGAAAGTATCCTAGACCTTTAGCTTTTGTTGGGCGAGGTTGATCTAATTTGATTAGGATGCAAAAAAATGTAACAGGGGATGAATACCAAAGCCGTACCTGTATTACAACCTCCAGATTACAACGTATGCCACTACCAGAGATTTATTTGGAGACAACAATGAGGCCATGAAAAAAGCCTCGAGACTGTTGAAAATGAGTGGGGGAGAGCAGCAGAAAAAACAGCAACGCTTTTACTGTACCCAGTTCGTATTGATTGAAGCACCAGAAGCCACTAACAGCAGCCCTCGTTACAGGAAGGAGCACAAAGGATTTAAAAACAACAATAACACACTAACATTTGTAGTCCAACAATCCCCAATGATACATTATCATCAGTCAACTGTGCTTTCCAAAGCTTTATCACTCACCCTGCCGAGACCCTGCCATTTGCTTTCTGGGTTCAGTTATGGAGCAAAGGCTCCAGCAGGGCACCAATACCAAATGAACCTGTGGGTCCTGTGGCTTTCTAGAAAGCTCAGCTACACAAACTGTCCAGCAACGTTCAAAATAGATATTCTGTAATTCAAATGACATGGCCACGAAAGCACCTACTTAATGAGGAACCGATTTACAGCGCAGGAAGGACGCGCACACGCCAACAAAGCATAGCTGTGTCCATAGAGGATAGGAACACGCTCTTGCACCTTTTAAAATCCTCTGCTGCTTCCCTGTCTCACTGAAAGGCACCGAAAGCTTCAGAGGGGCCGTGAGTGCTGCCTCTCCTGCTCCAAACAGACAACGATAACAAGAAGTACTCCAATATAGAGCTAATGGGCAGTTTTATGCAAAGTCGCCTAAAAAAATAATCCCTGACGAAGTTCATTAAAACCATTCTTAAGCCGTTCTTAGTAAAGTTGCTCCTTAGCAGTGAACAGGCCCACATTTCTTCAGCCACAGCAAAGAGTACCCTGGCTCCAACAACCACTATTTATCATCTCAGTAACAAATTAGAACAGGGAAAGAAAACGGCTAAGAAAGGAGGCTTAAAATGTGGAAAAAAAATAAATTCAGCCAACCATGGCAAAGATCAACTTCCACAGATGAGTTCACTCTCTTTAAATCCTTCTTCTTCTCACCTTTACAAAGCTAAACATGCATCGTTAAACAAATCCCAAAGCCTTTGCAACTCCTGTTTCAACCAAGGGGACACAGATCAACAAAAACGTGCTAGAATGCAGGGAGCATATGGCCAGAAAGTGCCACCCGGCTCCTCCTGCCCACCACCTACAGAACGGCCTTTCCTACCCAATCCCAAAATCAATCCATAACATCCACTTGAAAAGAGTTATTCAAGGATGAGTCCCAAATGCTTTTATCAATTCAGGGAAATTCAGGACAATATACGCTCTGCACACAACAGCTGATCCCCACCAGTGTCAACAGGTTTACAGAGATCAGAGTGAACATATGGTCTCAGAGTAGTAAAGACTTATTTATTTGGTGCTTTAATGTCACATTCTTCAATCAGGAGAAAATAGGCTGTATGCTAAGCCTTTGCCATTCCTCCTCTTTCCCAAGCTTTTTAGTTTCTATTATATCCCAGTCTTTGCTTATCTTTTGTCTCTGCATTTCCTTCAACTCCTCTTCCTGAAAATAATCGTAGCTCTTAATATTTCGAGATGGCATTATCAGCAGGCAATAGCGGTCAGGGGAGCCAAATTCTTCACATCATCAGGCAGCTCCTAAGCTTCCAGCAATCATCAGTACCATGCTTAACTTTCAAATGTGCAGAAAATGTAACATTTGCTGACACAAGGAGAGAAAAACCACTTTGAAGCAATATAAGCAAATTTCAAACAACTTCAGTACAGCTCACATATTTCAATCTCATGGCTGGACCTGGGAACAGGAATGTTCAAATGATGTGCTGGAAGTTACCACATTTTCCCTCAATCACAGCTTGCTCCAATTTAATAATGGGAGGTGCCATCTCAAACTGCTTAATTAGTCAATTCATCAATCAGCTTAAAAGCAGAAGAGAAACTCTCCATGATGCAGGCATCTAAAAAACAGCGCAAAGGTGAGTATTTTGAAGATGTGTAGTTTTGAAAACAAGTCTGCAAATAAACCTGTTCTCCTGTTTATATTTCATGCTTCTCAGGACCCAAATGCCCAAACCAGACCACCTTCTCCTAAATTAATGGCTCCTTCCATTGTTTCTACCAAGAACAGAGACCACCTATTTCCCTTATTTATAAAAGCCATCCTAGCCCGAATGCTACAAAGAACAACTACGCAGTCACGTGTTTATAAAACAATGCAAAGTGATGACCCTGGTGGGTGTGACACCAAGTTACAGTCAGAGAAGCTGCCGGTTCCATATTCTGTGAGGAGCATACAAATACAGGGGGTGGAAAGGAAAAAAAGCCCGTGAATGCAGACGACAGTCACTGCAAACAAGTGCACCTACAAAATAATACAGGGAAAGTGGAAATAAGAAAGAAGGATCCGAGTTGTGAAAGACAAAACCATCAGAGACCTTCAGGGAAAAGGGAAGTGTGAGAAAAGACCTGGTAAAGAAAGGAGGGAAAAAATAAAAGGTAAGAGTCAAAACAAAACAGAAACATCAGACAAACAAAACAAACCCATCACAGTCATTGAGATTCCCCTTACAAGAAATCAGTGTGAAGTTGACATTTTTGGTCAAGAATGTAAAGGTCGATTCTGAATTAAGCCAACGTACAGTGCAGATGAAGAGTTTCCCGATTTCCATCCAAAACCTCAGAAAAGCCACCCGAAGTCAAACTACTTTTAAGCTTTTGAGGTTTTTTTCTGCATTCAAGTGGTAGTTACTAGCGTTTGCCAAAAAAGCTGCTTCCATCCACAACTTTCAGCCCCTACCCTCCAACGGGCATTTCTTTTCACATCCTTTCGGCTTACCCCACCCACCCAAAAGAAAGTTGTGGGCAAAACGGGCCCAGGTTTAGAAGAAAACTCTTATGGTGGTTCAGTTTCATTATTTCCCTCATTACTTCGGCTCATAAAGTGAAGAGCAATGCAGTGGGCCAAAAAACCAAACTAAAATGTTATTTGCAAATGACATTGCCAGGAGATTATACTGGCCTAATAACTTAATTGTCAAAATTTTAATTTATCTAGGTTCCCTCTTAGAGATAATGAGCAGAACAGTACTTTTTTAAAGTAGTAATCAAACCCAGAAAGATTCAGCATTCACCTTAACAAAGCAATTTAACAGAAACTGACTTAATGTGAATGCAAGTGCCCAAATCTCTATTTTCACAACCTCCTTCAAGTCATGCAGCATGTGACCTCTGTGGCAAGACTTAAAGCAAACGATAAATCCCACATTTTAACTTTCATATACTTGTTGGCAATGCATCTTAAGACTTAAAATATTTCGTGTTTTCTTTTTGGAAGAGTACTGAATCAGAGTGACAACATTTTTAACACAGCTGTCAATACCTCTCCAATATATGCAAATGTTTGTGTTGGCCGATACAATTTTTATACCTGTACATTTCATAAGACTGCAAATTAAAAAAATTATTTTTAATATATTGCCCGTGAACATAGTATTTACAAATGTCTATAAAAATCTGTGGTTTATGTTTATTCTCTTCCCTATTTGCATAAAATAGTTTAAACTGCTTTAATATTACGAAGGTTGTTACAAGTGGTACAACCTCTGCTCAGAACCTCTAGGACCACCACACTGTCCTGATGTTACCTTTCTATAGAACTCCGTTTCTGCCAAAGGCTTTCCTTTGAAGTCTGGCAGGAGCTTCCAACTCCCAGTTAAATTCTATTTATTAGACTAATAAAAAACACACACATAAAACAGTCACATAATTTAGAGTCTTTCTGTCAGGCAGTTTCAGCCTCTGGCACAGCTCAAAACAATTAGAAGACCAGAAATCAGATTCTACCTTATTTTTGAAGTGCACTTCAATGGGCATAATGAAGCCTGCATAGCCAGACTCCTCCACTTTGTAAGGGGGCTCCTTGCACACTGTAAAGAGAACAGATAAATGTTAACTTGAATATAACACAACTTTATCTGAGGCAAATAGGAGCTGCAAGATGAGAAATGGGCCTCCGATAATTCAGGTCATATTTAAAACACTGACCTTTATGGAAAAAAAAAACAAACAACCAAAAACACAAATTAAGATGGTGGTCATAGGCTTAGTTAAGAACATGAAAAATCTGTTCTTAGCTCCTCCCAAGGAAAGGAAACATAAAACACTCACACCAGACTTTTGAGAGATTCTTCCCCCCCTTTTGCAGTGAGATACAATTATATTTCTGTGCTGTTCCACAACAGTGCAAACTGCCAGTTAAAGCTCTCTTCCAAAAAACGGCAAAGACCCAAAAGGTGGGAATTTGAACAGTATGGAGAGCTAAAATTTACCGTGATATGTGCCCATATTTATCAACCAACACCACCACACGAGCAGATTTTTTTCTCCTTGAAATGCTCTCCTGCAATGCTCAACCTCCATCATTACGTAACAGCCGTACTCCAAACTGCTTCACCCAAACCTCGTACAAACCTGACGGGCAGGTAAGCTCTGCTCTTTATTTCACATACAAGGAAACGGAGGAAGGTTGAACAGTTTGCTGCTAAGGTCACAGCGCTGCTCACTGCGGAAACGTCGATTACAAAAGTTAAGCGCTTCTAAGAAATTAATTTACATGCTACCTGCCTTAGTTTCCCCTGTCCCGCTACCTGTTGTATCTTCATGCTGCTGAATCCTTCCTGTCATCTACCACTGCATTTCAGTCCAGCGACAGCCCACTTTAAGGACTCCAGGATCATTTATTTGGCCATGACATTGCTAAACATTACAGCTGCCAGAAGAAACATGAAACCAGCACAGACATTCTCCTGCTCAGAAACCGGATGCACTTGCATATAATTTATGCACCACAATAGATGTAAGTAAAGTCAATTAAGTAATTAGAATAATTCAATGCAAGTCTTTTACTTTCTCTAAAGAATCCCAAGTAATTAATATGATTAGGAAACTGTATCTCAAAGCTAAAAAGCACACAAATTCTTTTCCTTTAACATAGACATATTATCCCCAGCTCTAAACATTTCTACCATCGTTAAGGTGCTAGAAAGCAGTACTGAAAACTCAGCAATGAAAAAACACCATGTCTAAAAATAAACAAAATCTCTAGACTTGCTTTAACTAGAATTTCATATAAAAGCTCAATAATGTAGGGCAAAAAAACTAAGACCAAAGAGCAGCCCCAATACGGCCGCAGGAATCTTAACACCATCGGCCAAGCAGCCTTTGTTCCTTTGCTGCTCTATTCTAACAGATTAAAATTACTACACAAGCAACCTGCTAGCAGCACAAGCCGACCTTCACCAGTAAATTTTGCTCCAAGTAAGAGCAAACCATCTGAAGAAACCCTTCAAACAAACCTAGAAATAGCATGCATGTGCCACACCATTTACACACAACCCAGACACACTTTGGTCAACAGCTGGCATTATGATCAAGCTTCAGAAAGTGTGCAAAAACCATACAGATCGGGGATAAAATCTGTCTCTTTAAAGGTAGATGATACAACTGACTGAGCAAAGACCAAGTACTATCCCTACACAGTTGTTTGTAATAAAGTAATTACACCAGGTGACAAGAATTGTAGCACAGCAGATTGTAACTTTTATTCTATAAATTAGCTTTCAGATCAGTATTGCACTTGCTTATAATACATCAGTTTTACTACATCAATTTGAAAGAGATATTAATATACAGCCTAGATTCACATCCTTCTGATTCAAACACCTTTGAGTTACTTTCCACTGTGAACTCTCACAAATAACCAGTGTAGGAGGTAGACCCAAGACATCCTGTATGACCTGCCATCTTCCAAAGAAACATTTCAAAGAATGCACATTATCAAGTAATTTACAGCAATACTGAGGCAGCCAGCATTCCCTGTAACACTACATAACAGTAACACTGCAGATGCAGTTACACAATCTTAAGCAGATTTAAGTCTGCGCTGCTGCCGGAAAGGGCAAATAATCCTGCTCCTCCACCTCAACCATGCGTTCCTGCCACCACACACCAAGAATAAGGTTCACGTTGCTGCACAGTCAGAAAGAACAAAGAACAGATCCAGCAGAAAATAACACCACAATCTGTGTACTCTCCCCAACCTTGCTGACTGCACAGCGCTTGCACGCGTACGTGCAGGTGGAAGGTACAGCCAGGAGCGGACACCACCACCCCTTTGGCATCACTGATTTCTGCTGTGTTTAATGCTGCCCGAATTGGCATCTGAGACTAGAAACTGCAAGAATTCTCATGGCTACTTAATGACCAACACAGAATTCTACATCAGTACATATACAAGCCAAGTGTTTAAGCATCTCTCACCAATCACAGCTTGCGTTGGTGAATATTAACAAATCAAACTCATCTTTCCCATTTTGTAACATGAATTATCTTCTGCTGTCACTAAGTGTCTTGAGAACTTGCAATGTCCTAATGCTTAAATAAGAGGAGAAAGCATCTCACCCCCAGCCCTTTCATCAGAAGAAAGGTCCCATTCTCCCTGACCTTCCTCAAACAAAGACGGTAAAGGTTAAAGCTGAAGCGCACGCAATGTACATTTTGCTTCTCTTTAAGGAGATATTTCACAGAAAAGTGACAGTCCAAGACAACCTTGACCTGCACAATGCTCTTTCATACAGAGAAGATCTAATAACGTATCTGCAAAAATCCACTCACCTCGCTTGGGTTTTGGGAAGCTCTCATGTAGCCGAAAGACCACCCTTTCCACGAAGTGCTGGATGTCACACTGCTCCGGGCCACGGACAAACACCATCCAGTCATGGGTGAACCCTTCGGTGGTGGGCTTCTTCCGCAGTTGGGCTCGGTGCCCCAGCTCCAATTTGACTTGAACCGTGCACTGTTTTAGGACAGAGGTGAGACCATAAGCAAATTGAAACAGCTTACATGTTCTGCATAATGCTGACCCCCATAGACAGAAGACACTAAATCACCGCAGGGGAGGAGTACAACAGCCTCCACAGAGAGATTACTCTCGTTCTGAAAACTACAGTGTTGTCTACAGAAAAGGTATGATAAAAATAGCACCATTTCCCACCTATTTTCTTCCTAATATTAGCAGTGCAGAGAAAGCAGCTTTAGAAGAGGGATACGTTTATCTGCCTCACTTATCAACTAAATTGTCAGCAAAGTCCTAATTGCAGAGTTTTTATTTCTAGAAAGTGTCGAAGACAGAACTTGATGTTCACAGCTGACAGAATTCACAGCACTGACAGAAAACTCATCTTAAAACAGGAAAAACTGGATCATGAATTGGTGGTTTATTATATTCTCTGGAATATGTAATCCGTTAGAATACAGCTATGATGCTCCTTGCATTCTTTTAAATGCATTTTATGAACACACTTTCAAAGACTCAGTCAAACATACAGCGTGCCTGCACCAATATCCAGTACTAAAATGACCTAATTCTGATTTGCACTCCCAGATCTGACTCTAATCGCAGTATAACAGAGAAGGTGTATTCAATGGCTTGCTCAAAGCACAAAAATCCCATTAAACGCCTTAAAAACAGATTAAATTAATTGTGAAGATCCACTTATTATTGCAGACTTCACAGTCAGAAGAAAGCAAATAATTAAAACGGATGTAACAGAGGAAAGGCAAACATGATTCGGACATGAGTTAAAGCAAGCAAATCTTAGGGCAAGATTCGTAGAGATGGGGAATAACATCCAAGATATCCGACTGCTTACGAGTTTTGCACATACACGTCAGATAAACTAGACCAGTAGTGATCTCAAACTAAACAAAATTCAATTTCAGCAACTAGAAGCTTGTAAAAATGGAGCAGTTTTTAGTCCTTTCCTCACCAAAGATGTGAAAATCAGCATCTTGTTCTTTCTGGCATTTCTCAGTTACCACTGAGAGAGACAAAATTCTCTGTCAATACTTATCACAGACGGACACAGACTTAAACTGTGTGTTGTGAGACAATGAACATGAGTGGGCTTCCCGAGATCCAGACAAATATTTAGGAAAAGTATTATCTTCATTTTCCCACTGAGGAACTGCAAAAAGGAGTGCAACCACAATTAATGCCCAAAAATATTTTGCATATCCACCTGACATTTTATCAGGATGCTATTTTCAGAGCACAGTTAATACTTTCTGGGAAAGCGTTAAGTCACTCAATCTCAGTATTCTTTTCTTTGTAAAAAGATCACACAGGAGGTCTACAGACTACCAGGCATCAAAGCTCGACCTCCCAAATTGCAATCCAGTTCTAATTTCCACTATAAGCTGTAACACACT